>NW_009205200.1:0-32028 GCF_000690835.1 Fulmarus glacialis
CCGAAGCCGTCAGAATTGGGAAAACTCACTTCCGCAGGAGGATAATCTCCCTTGAGTGTAAATATAGCACCCGACCTTAAGAGGTTTCATTCAAAACTGTTAAAGCTGGAAAAGGGCGGCCAAGATAATAAAGAGGAAAAAAAAAATATAAAGAGGAAATAAAATAACGATAAACAGTATTAGACTTCTGAGTGGCCAGACCAGAGGGGAGAAAGAAAAACAACGGAATACGTTGTATTAGTGTTGAATTAACCACAATTCCACAAGAGCACGTCTGTGAAATGGTTAATGCCCTTAACTTTTATAAAGTTGGTTTTGTTGGTTTTTTTTTCCCTAATGATACTTTAATCTTTTGATTTCAAACTGAATCCGCTGTGATTGAAGCAAAGCCATCTCCTGTGTAAAGCATATCGGGGCTTTGCCTGCTCTTCAGATGAAGGCATGGGATCGTGAACTCGGAGAGTCCCCTAGTGGAAATGCTACTTATACCGGCCAAACAGCTATTTTCCTTGTGCATCTTAAAACTATTTTCCGAGCAAATAACCTATCCAAGCAAAAGGTTTGCTTTGGGGCTTTTGTTGCCCTATTTATAGCCGCCATGGGGCAACAGTAACCCACCAAATTTGAAAAATAAACCAAACCACGGTGTCACAGCTATTAGATTTTTTTGACTACCTGGAGTTGAGCAGTCATAATCTGTATTTTGAAAATGGAAAAAAAAAAAATCGATCCTTAGTCTCCTGCTATTACCTTGTGTACACCTACATCAAGTTATTTTAGACACTATTTAGCACTTTCACAATATCTTTATGGGGGTTTGTGGGTGTGTATGTGTTGGTGAGTTGCCATCAGTGTAGCCCTGAGCCGCCTTTTGGTGTTTCTACAATCTTCCAAAATACAAAAAAATAATAGTTAGCACTAGTTTAAGTAGCAGTAAAGTGGCAAAACTTATTCCCATCGGCCTAGATGTTTTCTCTGACATCAAGGAAATGCACCAAATGGTTTCATTTATCAGTCTTTAATCTGAATTGTTCATGTATCCGCTGCTAATTTTATTTTAGTGGGAACTGTCAATATGGTTTCAAAATGGGCCCTTAAATCTTCATGTATTCCAAATTTCCTCTGCTTAAAATGGAGAACATTATGTAAGATGTATCTACAAACATAATTCTTTCAGGGCAAGCTAGACTTTGATCTCCCTGTCACGTCAGTTAGATGACTTCAGCTCCCTGAGTTGTTGGATTGGGAAATAAAACGTAGCGCAGTTCTTCAGAACTGTGGTTTGAGGGTTGTGTGTGTTTTATTGTTATTTTTTCCTAGCACAACTTACTGAGGATAAAAGATTAGGTACATTTTCAGTGCTTGAAGAAAATCTCAACAATAATATTTTTACATTTTGCAGAGATATTTTGTAGTTGATCACTTAATACTAATGCTGTTATTTTAGAAGTCTTATTTTGAGTTGGTTTGTATTTTCTTATATTACAAGACTGTTTAAACACTTGAATTTCTTAATAGATGCTTCCCACTATCTGGGCAGATGGCATTTTTTGGAGAGGATGTCAGCTTTGCTCTGTGCATTAGCTAACAAGGTTGTAACTGGTTTGAAAACACGACGTATTGTATGATCATTATTTCTGGCATATTGTTTTTGAAACACAAGTGACTTCTCTTGTGCTAGAGCTGTAAATCCTGAGTGTATTCCTGAGATTTTTGTTTTTCTTTTTTTTTTTTTCCAAATGGCAGGGCATTCCACTTTTATCTTCTACTAAACCATCCTCAGCTTAATAAAAAGTTGTAATATTGCTGTCCACTACACCTAGATTTGAAGACCTGATAGGCTCCTACAAGTAATTTAATTTTATTTTATTCCAGGTTTAAATGAGATATGTATTGCATCTAAAATTTTAGTTCTTTTTTAAATTCTTATTATCTCTTGATATCAGATCTTTTACTCTGAAGAGCAGACTATGAAGTGAACAGATCTGTTAGAGAAAGAGAAAGCTTAAAAAAAGTTTTTTTCAAGTATTTCAGTTATGTTTTGAAAATGCATCCTGTCATATCCAGCACAACAAAATGGGAGTTTCGCATTTGTGCATTCCTTTCTTTATATGATGAGCTTTGGCAAATCACTAATCTCTGTCACACGGCCTGAAAGAATTTTTTTAAGAGGTGGGATAATAGTGATTTCCTTACCAGTATTGGTAAGGAGGTAAGAAAGAAGGAAGAGTTCCCTCCTGCTGGAAATAGCCATGCGGATTTGCCTTTCTATTTTGTTTTTTTAAAAGTCATTGTGGCTTATTAGCAACCAGGATCGATAGCAGCCAATACTAACCAGGAGCTGCTGAAGTCTAGTGTAAGAAGGACACACTTAATTTGTAGGGAGTTCTTAGTGAATTGTGTCAGCATCTCAGGTTCTGTGTTAGCTTGTGTTGTTATCACCTCATCTACAGTGGAGCTACTCCTGTTTTATATAGATATGGCCATGGCGATCATCTGGCTTCACACATGTAACACTACATTGAACCGCAGCGTCCGATTGTGCCACAGATTTATAGTGGCAGTGGGGAACACTGATTTGCTAAGGAATCTAATGTTGGAATTTCAACTGCTGCAGCGTAGTAGTCTGATGTTACCTCATTATTGAATTGTCTTTTTGACTAAGAGTTATGAACATCCAGAGTGTTGGTTTCCGAACTTAATGTCTCCTTCATTATTTCATTGTACTATTGTCTCTGACAGTAACTTTAAGCCTGTATTTATTTAAGCATGTATATCTGCACATTTCCAGCAGATGGCAAGATATTCCTAGGCAACTGTCTGGGAAACACAGTTATATATACAATGCTTGTAAGTGCTAGTTCTTTATTTTAATGCTACAGGCTGTTGAGAACTGGTCTTTAAAAATCAGTTTAAAGGGGGGAAAAAAATGGGGTTAATGATAGCATTAATCTAAAGTACTGCTTCAGGCATCAGATATTTATATTAATGTCTATTAGTCTCATTCCAGTGCAAGGTTTTTCTAGCTGTATTTTCCTTTTTAAAATTGTAAAAAACATTTGCTATTCAGTGAGTTTGGAAACTCTTAGACTACGCAGTACAACTGTTTTAGTGCCTCTAACAAGAATGTCGTAAGCTTCCCTGCCTCCTTTTTTAGTTGGTGTCTTGAAAGCAACAGGCTATGGTTGCATAGGAAAACTGTGTTGTAGTACGTTCCTTGCTGTCTTAGGCCATTATTCAGAGAATAATTTGTCCTGCATGCTTAAAAAAATGAAGCACCTAAATACCTCACTGAATCCACAGAATGAAACCAAAATAATTTATTCCAGGCTTCACATGAAGAAAGTAGTGCCTTTTAACCTTTCCAGTGAAAGGAATAATATTCCAAAATCTCTCAGAGCGTTTTGTCTACATGCACTGCTCAAAAGAAACAACTAATTGTCAAATACAATTTTATACACTACAACCAGGAGAAAATGAGGCTATTTCTGGATTGAAAAATTATCTAGCTTGGTGAATACCATAAAAATAATTTCATATCGCAGGTGTAGTACTTGTAACTAGTATTTTGGCACACATATCTACAAAACTAGGAGAAAAAACTAACAATGTACAATTTTTTTTCTGTTTGTTTTTAGGTCAGAGGGAACCATTTTCTCTTCAAGCTGGACTTCAGCATAACCAAGAGACAGAAAGAAATTTTATCTTGTCGCCTTTACTCATCCTACTTAAAATCTGTAAGTAATGCATGTTTTTGCAAGGTACCTACTGCATCTGAAACTGATTGTGTGTATTGAATTTTATTGTATTTTAACTATTGTGCCTATTGTTTCCACTGTGCATTTGCCTCTTTCTCATCTACTCATAGATGCATTTGTCTAATGGAAAAGCATTTTAACTTTTCCAAATAGCTCCAACCTCCCTTTGCAAATAATCTCAGCAGTTCTTTTTTTACATTTTGATGTACAGATCTGTTTGAGTGCTTGTGCTTTATATTAACCTATTGTTATTCTGCCAGCGACAGCTGCTGCGGAAAGAAAGAAAAAAAGGAGTATCCTAATGCTTACCCATTCATACTATGTGCTTCCACTTGTACAAGTTGGTATTGTAAAGATAAGTACAAATCCAAAAAAAGTGAGTCTGTGAATCCAGGCTACAAACAATGGGAGAGAGATTTAAAGACGGTGCTGGGTGTTTTGGTTGCATAAAAGAAAGCTTAGCCAATTTATAGCCATTAAAAACAATGGTTTTGCTTAGTAGAATGCAGTAAGCTGTGTTTTGTATTTCAGCATATGAAGTTCATGCAGTTGGGTTAGTAAACAAATATGGTGGCTTATTCTGGTGAACAGTACTTTTGGTTAAAACAAGTTCAGTCACAAGTGGGGCAACTCTTTAAATATTTATGAAGCACTTATGCAATGTCTGCATTGGGACAGTTACCATATTAAAATGTTCATTTAATGGAGAAAGGGTTATAAAATCAGACAAAGAATGGTCTGAAACAAGATATCACATAAAAAATAATTGAGAATCATCACAGAACAGAAGATTTATTGACTAGCAAGGTTTATTTTTTCTGTGGCTCAGATCACAAAATTATTTTTTACTGATACTTTTGAATCCCAAGGTTTGAGGAACCAAAGGATCTTGACTGAAAGGGATATTCACACTCACTAAGGAACCGTTATGGCAATAAAAAAGAGAATTTTTCAAGGAAACTTAATGATACACGTAAAAATCTGCTAGAATGTCTCAAGTTAGTTCAAAGTTAGTTTTGCCAATGTACCATCAGATGATCAGTGTTTGACTAAAACAGGCATGCTCATAGATTGCTCATTGTTTTGCGATTTTCTTGTTGAAGTGCTTTGTCTTCACCTTTAAGACTCAATTATACATTAGTTTAGAAAGTCTGTCTGACAACCGTTATCATCATGTATCTCAGACCCTAAAGGGAAAAAGCTCTGCTATTTATACCAGTAAGGACTACTGAGTTTAATGTTTAAGTCACTATTGCTTAGTGCTCATTCCAGGAGTAGGAGAATTGCAGATTACTGAGAGAAACACTCCAGGTCTGCTGGTTAAGATGTGAGTGGGAGGCAAAAGTGCTATTGGACTGAAAGCATAACATAAATTATCAATCGTAGCTAGGAGACTCTTAGCTCACTATTACTGCCAATTGACCCGTCTCATCTCCAGAGCACTATCTCTGGCTTACAAAAGGCTTTCCTTTGAAAGAAATATATCTCTTCAGAAACAAAGATCAAAGGATACATATTTGTTATGGTTCGTTGTATTTCACAGGTGAGAAATTCAGTAGACATGAAGACTCTGTCTTGTAGTTTGGGAGCTATTGTTGCTGTATTGATGTTTACGTCTCCCCTTTCCACTGGTGTTAGAGACAGGGAGGAAGCTCTCTATTTTAATTTTGATAGTTCAATGACACATAAAGTTGTGTAATTCATTAGCAAGTGGCTCAGCTAGGACCTTCATTGCTTAAAGGACTAAAACTATTGGGAATGTTCCTGCTACCAAAGGTTGCGGAAAAATTATTGCACTATATGGACTCCTCACAGAACAGATTATGTACGAAGTTATTCTTATAAATTTAGACAGAAAGATATAGAGTTGTAAGTTTTTAAACATGGTGACTAGGTGGCAAAACTTGCAGATTTTTCTACCTTTTCTTTGCTGAAATTACTTTTTTTCTTTTTAACTGCTCTATCCACAAAGTACTTGTATGTTTCTGACAGGGTTGACCAAAAAAATCCTCCTTTTCTCCCTCCTAAATGCTTCAATTAAGACATCATTATGACAACTAGTTCTTAAAGACAATTGTTGGGAAAAAAAAAGGGCAATCAGTACTAGTTTTACCTCAGTAGAAGGAGAAGGCAGGTATCCTGTTATTACGTGAATTAGTGACTTAAGATCTTCAGCTCTATTAGGACCTGTCAACTTTCCAAGCTTTTAAAGATTTAGTAGGGATTAGAGTGATGATTTGAGACTATGAACTAAACAAGAGATAAATGGAGATGGCTACTGTCTTCAAATATATGTGAAATGTGAGTAACCACTTCTGTGTTGCTCTAGAATGAAAATGCATCCTCATACAATGTCATCTTTAGCAGATCAAACCAGCAACATGCAGACATGCGGCTGCTCTTCAGCCTACTTACTTTTTTTTGCGAAACGAGACAAGCTATTGTTTCTATTGAAATCAATGGCAGCGAAATAATTGAATCCAGTGGGAATGAATTTGGGCCAAATGCCACTAAGTTTGGATAAAAATTATAAGGCAAAACATTAATATATTTGAACATAAACTGGAGTAGAGCATATATCCTATATAACATGAGAAATCACCATGGTAATTCTTTGCAGATTTTCTTACTGGATTGAATATTAGTGTTTTTCTAGCCCATGTTAAAATAGACAAAATGAATAATGTTTCAAGACTATTTTAAGTCAACACCTCCCTTACTTGTCTTTCTTATATAAGATAGAAGCACCCAGAAGCTAACTCACTTTTGCTGACACCACATTAGCCAGGAGGATAAAGAATTCTATGGGTAGCCCAAGCTACATAGGTTTAAAAGCAAATAAAACCGAACCTCTATGCTTCTGTATTTATTTTTTCAGGATATTTAAACAACCTGCCTCTGTAGAAACACAATTTTTGCCTGCTTTCCTTTTGTACGTGTTCACCAGCACAGAATACACTGTAAATCATAGGGGCTCCTTTCTTCTTGCTGCATAACCTGGTCCCAATCCTTTAGAAAGCAATGATCCCTCTTCTGAATTTTGTAATAAATAATTGTATTATGTATTATTAGTAACATGGTAGGTGCCTGATCCCACTGGCTCTTTAAGTGCCAGGCTTTCCACTGAAATTGTTGTGGATCCTGTGAACATGAACATCTGAGCTTGTGACTCTCAGGTCTTGAAAGACTGGTTTTCTTTACCTTTATTTCTTCTTACATCAAGTAGTTAAAAAAAAACAAAACAAAACCAAAAACCAAGACAAACAAACAAACAAAACAAAAAAACCCCCAACCCCCCCCCCCCCCCCATTTGCAATAAACTGAACCAACAAATTAAGGAATGTAGCTGTAGAGTTAACTTTCTATACAATAAAATACTGCATCCTAATGCAAAGGAGGCATAGAAGGCAATATTTTGTTTATGAAAGTTCCCAAGGAGCACAAACTGTATGAGGAATCTTCTTACCTTAACCAGAAGATAATTGTTCTCTATTGGTTAATGTTTTATGGTTACTACAGGAATATAAAAACTGTTTAAAAGCAATCAGGAAATAAAGAATGCACAGTCAGTTTTATAATGTAAATACTTGTTTACGTCCCCTGTCCCTTAATGCATCTGTAGGACACTATCAGAAATCCTCTTCTTGTCAGGTGAAATCTGGACTAGTGGCAGGGCTAATTATTGTTGAACAACTTGGTTTCAAGGCCTGAAAAATACTTGTTACCTATTTCAAATATTCTTTACTTTTCTGAGCACCTTTCTCCTTACCATCTTAAAGTATTCCAATTAAGCATTTAAACAGTTCTGAGAAGTTAAAATATTTTTGGTAAATCCCCTGATGGAAATTTCATAGGCTTTGTCTACACAAGGAAATTCTGCCATTAGTTTGGGTGTTCTTTTCTGGGTGAGCTGAAATGACAGTACTGACAAAAGGAGCTTGTGAAACTAATTTGGTTAAATCAGTCCAATTTTTTTGTGTAGATGAGACCTACAAGTATAAAGGCACTTTTCTTTGGTTTGTAAGACTGACTGTCTTTGCCCCACTTGAGAACACAAAGAGCAATGCTCGTAAGTGCTGAGCAGTACTGATCTCACATACTCAGCAACTCCATGACAGACTTTATACCAAAAGGTGGAGACTGGACACTGGGCTAGAGGGATCTTTTGTTCAGTGGAATTAGTCCTATGTAGTGCTTGGTCCTAAATCTAGAGTGATCTAGAATGAATCCAGAAGTTTCAGATACCTCAGAAATGAGGGATATTTGGATTTCTTTTTTTGGACCAATCTTTTTGCGGAACAGTGAACTCCCAATAACATCTGATTAGTTCTGTTGGTGCTATATTTTCTGACAGCCTGGGCTTGACTGTCTTCTCAGATTTGTTTTTACTGTGCAGGACTTAGTAAAAGGAATAGCCATGACATAAAGCTGGTATAAGGAGAGAACAGATCCCTAATGCATTATGTAATGATGGGCTTAGATCCTTAAATTCATTTCATTTAAGACACAAGCTACAAAGGCAGAACGAGACAGTGCCTTTCTCATTTCAGCTACCAAGTAGATCCAAATAGACATGTTCATTGCCAAATTTTTATTCAGTTTTCATTAAGAAGAATTAGCTATATATGTTTGTAACCTATATTGCACGCAGTATTATTATAACATTAAACAAGCTTTCAACCACTGCAAGTGTTTTAAGCTGCTATAATAAAGAAGGCATGAAGGAGTTGCTTCAGGTTTTTTTTTTTTTTAATGAAAATATTCTCAGTAACTTTCAATAAGCTTTTTGTTATCTATTCTGCTTCATAGACAAATATGCAAGGGTGCTGCTTTCCTCCTAATGTGAAGTGCTTTCTTAGGTTAATGACACTGAGTGTTTAAAATCAGAGCAATCGTTTTAAGTGTTTTGTTGTACCAACAGTAGAAGCCTCATTGAGTTAAATTGGTTTCGCTACATTATCTATTGGATTAGCAAACCGGTTAAGAACTGATGTGAGAGCTTTTACTTTAACTCGGATAAATGCTTTCATTTTTACCCAGAAACAGGACAGACATTTCCGTATATTAACCTCTTAATAGTGCTGTCACTGCCAGCATTACTTTCAAACAAATCATGCAGTATCTTGCTCTTCTTCATTTTGTGCTTTCTGATTCTTTTCAGCCTCTTGAGGCAGCAACAGCTATTTTTTGACATGCATACAGTAGTCTGCGTAAGTGCCCCACAGAAAGCACTCACGAATACAGAATGGTACCTTCTCTTCTGTTGTCAAGGCCAAAGTAGAGTTTTAGAAGCCCTTGGGCACTGAATAGGCAGGATTTCATTAAGGATGAAATCTCTGAGTTTATTTTGATTTTCCTTCTAATGCATTTTATCTTCCAGTTCAATAGTTAGAATGTCTATTTTGTCTGTTTATAGAAGCTCCAATTTCTGTATATCTACATTTTATTAACACTTCACATTTAGAATTATTACATTACACGTATCCCACTCCTTTTATCACAGACATGCCACTCCATAAAGCAGTACTCTAAATTGCCTTCTGCTCTGTCACACTTTTTTTTTTTTTGCCTCTCCTTGGCACTAGTACAACCCATCCAAAGTCAGCATTCAACTGACATCAAATTTAGTTTATTTCTGTTTATTAAGGGCATCATGAAATTAGAGTTGAATAGGGCATTGTCTTTAGATGTTAATGTCTGATGATGATTTTAAACGGAAAAAAAAAGTAAAGCACATCCAAAAGTACAGAAGATTCAAATTTATGCAAAACTCCACTCATTACACCATACTGAAGTTTCTCCTTAAGAGAGTTTGAATGGCATCTGCCTTTTCTATTTCTGGCTCTGGAAACAGATTTAAGAAAATCCCACTCTTCACGATGGAGGTGTTTTGTCTTGTGCTACTCATGCAAGTGCAGTAACAGTAGCTGGAACACCTGTTCTTCCCTCTGAGTCACCTCATTCCTGGAATGGACACAATTGCCATATGTGTCCTCACAGTGCACATTTCTGAATGCCTGCAATGTTTTGAGGTTTTTTTTCCCCTTTCTTTATGCTTCCATCTACAACATTGTGATAGTCTAGCATTCTGGCTTTGGGTTTTTTTGAGGAAAAGATTGGTGCCACCTTTTACTTTGATCAATCACAACTGAGTTGTGCACCTTGAAGATCTGCAGTCAAACTACAGAAAAATTAATTGAATAAGTCTTTTGAAGAAGTCAGCAGGGCATGCAGCCTATGACTGTCTCCCAGATGGAGAAGCAATTAATTTTGTCCAACAACCCCATGTGATTACTCAGTTGGCTTCAGTGTACGGAGTTATGTCAGGTACACAATTACAAACCATTACTGCTGCAGTAATTCGATTAGACACTGCCTTTATAATATCTGCAGCTGCCTTCTTGCTAATTACTCTAAATAACCAGCCACTGCACACTAGAGGGACTAAGTCAATGCTTTGTTCTCTGCTCTTTAATAACTTTAATTCCAAAATCATGGATTATTTTCTTATGATTTACACTCCACAGGAACTTGCTGTGAGTATTTCTTCAGCTGGATTTAGTCAATAATTTCACTCTTAGCAGTAGATACTGACCCTGATAGGCAATGTAATAAACTAATAGCTAGAGAAATCAGGAGGATACAAAAACTTTAGACTCTGCTTTCACAGCAGTAGTTAATCTACTGATTTTAAAACAAAGATCATTTCTGATTTATGCAAGTGTAACAGAGAAGAATGAGGCACTATGGCCTTTCTAAAGGGTGTACTACTGTTCAAAGTGCTGAGCAGAATATTTCAGACTTGCCTATCATCTTGCCTTGTCTATGAAAGTGCATCATCCAAGAGTTACATTTAAACTTCTGATGCTTCTGAGGCCAGACAAGAATTAGATCAGGTATAAACTGAAAAAGCTCAGTTTTAAGCTGAAAGGAGAGGCAGAAAGAAAAGTTAAGATATGTCAAGGACCTGGCACAGGATCATGGAAAAAGCAAAAACTTAGTAAGGAAAAGGCGTTGTAAAGTCATGCTTCTGCTGTTTTTATTCCACTCTGCACTTAATCATTATATAAAACAGTGAGAATGATTCAGAAGAGAGCAGGAGGGGTTGAACTTCCTTTGGGAGAAAGTGATTATAACCAAAAACACACTTAGAAAAAAAATGATGTATTTCTATAATGTAGCATTCCATCAACATCAGGAACAAACACCAAGAAAAATAAAATAGAAAGAGGAGAAGCAGAAGGAAAAAGAGAAGGCTGATTACCTGCATGTATTGAAGGAGATGCAGAATTTCATTAGCTTTCTGAATAAGGTGAAAGTTGAGTGATATTTTGCTTTAATTCAGTGTGTGTGAGTCTCAGAAACTACGGTAAATAGCACCACATAAATACTAGTTGGATGGACTTACCTAGTTGGAGGATAAGAGTTTTTGTCTCTCCTGAAGGGTTTTTCTTCTGTAAAACTCAAAGATATAGGAAAGAAATCAGTATTGTTGTATCAATTTTGCAGATGATGCAGTGAAATGACTTAACTAAGATTGCCCAGCAAGTCAGTGGCAAGATCTTGGAGCAGAATCCGGGTGTCTCAGTCCAGGGCTAACCTGGTGAGAACTTGGTGGAACAATTATAGCTTGATGTCAGTTTGCGCTTTCCAGCACACTGTTGGCAAATAGTTTTTCCATTGTAACAGAAACTAAAGATTGAGGTGAACCTAAGCCTGACTTAGGATGGGAGAATATTTTCTATTATAGCTCAGTTCGGGATTATTATTTTTTCTTCAGAGCATACTCTTACTTCAGTGATATTGAACAAACCTTAGTTTAAGTTACAAATCTGTGTTAAAATGCTCTATCTTTTAGTGCCGGTCATACGAAATCAAACCATATGTCACAGACAAGTAAGGCAGGAGCAATGTGCGCACATTCCACTGTGATTAAATGCTTGTTTCATCCTTATTGCAACTGCAACTATTAATCATCAGACACTACATTCAAGATCCCCATCTTCAAAGCCCAGTGCAACTCTTCTTTTGTCTACATCTTTTGGTTTGTTTAATCTCGCACCTCTCCATGCTCTCTTCCATCGTAGCTATCAGCCACTTGCTTTGATTCCTTCTTTCTCTCCCTCTCTCATTTCATATTTTCTTTTGTGTCAGTCTCTATATTTGAAAAAATCTCTCACTTTCAAGGCAACAAAATCCTCAGAAAAAATTTCCCTTTTGAAGTGTTTTACATTGGTTTCCTAAACTAATATTTCAGTTGTTTTAATCCATATCCCAATGTATTCGCTGTGGAGTTTTTTAGAAATTAATTATGAAACTTGTATTTGTTGTGAATACTGCATTCATTTGCTGAGTTCACTGGAATCATTTACAGAACAAAGTGTTATTTTGCATGAGTTGGGTGAGAGGATCTAGTCCTAAATTAAGGAGTGTGTATGAGCACTCACAAATTTCATTGTCAAATAATGGAAGTGAAGAGGCCTAACATATTAGGTCAGCCTCTGAATAAAAATGGCAAAAATATCCAAAGCAACTGAGTAACTTAAAGCCATTTATGACATTTTTTTACTTCACTTAGCTATTTAGGGACAGATGCAAAAAGGATATTTTCAGAGGCACACATGGTAGACTCTCACTGAAAATTAACAGAACGAATTCTAAGTCCTTCCTGAAAATGGAGTCTGAGTTCCTTCATTATCAAGCACTTTTAAAATTTTTCCCAATCCAACATAGAAAGCCTGAGCTTTCCCTGTGTTTCTAAATCACTTTTGTCTATTTTTGGGCCTATTAAACTAATAAACATTACTGTGTTTAAGTGTTTAAACTTTCATTAGCTTAGATCTGAAATGTAATACAGTCATTATTAACAATTCAGTAGAATTTTATGTAGTATATTTTATTTCATGCTGTGACTAAAAGCATTGAAATGTTTTCAATACTTTATCCAAGACAAATAATAATTTAAGAAAAAGCCTCCACTCCCCTCTATTCCCTTTTACTTTGTTCATGACATTTTTATGATTAAAAACTGCAACTTTACCACTACTGTTAAACTTAGACCATCCCACAGAAGGCCAGATGCAGAAAATCACTCATGTGTGGAGGTGAGGAATTAGCTCTTCCATTACAAAAAAGGAAATTATCTGAGTGTGAAAAGCCAAATCTTCATTACTGATCAACCCTTAAAATGGAGGAAAACCATGGTAATTTAAGATTTAAACTTTTGCTGCACATATGTACATATGAAAAATTGTCTTATGGTAATATAGGAAATAAGGAGCTGGGATTGTTTGGCAGAGTACAGTTAATTAGTGTACCAAATCAGATCAGTAATAAATTGCTGCTTTTAGTAGGAATTGATCGCAGGACTTTCTTGACTTTAGAAATGTCTCAAGCTCATTGGAAAATATTTGGAGAAGAGGAGGATCAATACAGTTTCAGCAAGGGCTTTTTAGTCTGTAGGTATTGTTCAATTTGTGGCTCTTCACATGAATTTTCTTTTTCTTTCTTTTTTTTTTTTACATTGTGTATGCAACCCAGTATATAACATTGACTGCTGCAAAGGCTGCTGGGAACACAGCTCTAGCATATATATCAATGGTATCAGCATCAATGGGCTTAAAGAGGGACTTCAAACCGCTCTACTTGCTGCTGTTTTGTCTCTCCAGTTTCTATTTCTATTGTGCCATACGATCCAGGCAGGCTTCTGGGAATTCGGTGCTGCCTATTGGAAATGGCCAGTTCCTGGTTCACACCGGCTATGGAAAGGGAAAACAGAACAATGGCATTCTTCACGTTTATCTGCAAAACAAAGAGGAGAACCTATAATAGCAATTTATAGGGCAAAGGTAGCGTACTTCATCCAAGCTAGCCATGATACTGACATGTGAAATACCTATGAGATCCGTAAGTGCTGAATGGTATTTATCACTTGCTTTGGCAGAAGGACCGCTGAAAGACTGTGTACCACGTCTAAATTCTGTTATAGTTTTACACGCTCTGAATTACTGAGGCACCATTGAGACAGCATGCTTAGGCCCTTCTGACTGAAAATAATTGACTGACTTTAAGGAGACAGTTATCCCGTTCTGTGGCCAAAGCCAACAGACAGTTCTCAGGCTCTTGTAAAAGCTGAGAGAACATGGAGGTGGGACAGAAAATGAATATGGATCAGTTGTATCCACTACAGCTTAATAAAATGAAGTAATAATAATCATAAATAATACCCAAGGTGCCAGAGAGTTCTAAAATATGTAGGCCTGGACTACAAATTGTAAATTGTCAAAAAAAAAAAGTTCCTTAATCAATTCACCCTGCTTCATCACTAACATGCATGTGTGTACATGAAGAAAGCAGCAAAGCCATCTGGAGTTCCTGGAAGAAATTTAATCTATGGACTCCTGTGTTCAGTTTCACTGGGCTTCTTATCTACATAACTTATATCCATGCTAATTATATCTGTATTTACCTTATGCAGTTTAGGTGTAAAAAATGTAAACTCCAGGAGACAACATTTAAGACTACAGGCCTAGTTTTTGTTTTGCTGACAGCATTTTATTATGCTGTAGCAGAATTAAAAGAGTCTTAGCAGAAGCAGCTACTAAAGAAAACCTTCTGAGAAAAGGCCTTTCTTCCCCATCTCATGTAATACTGTCATAATGACTTTGCCCTGACCCTACAAGAGCAACTCAAGGTTACCATAACGTACACTGAGGACTGGACAAATATCAAAGGGTCTAAATATATTCTGAAAGTGTAAGACGTACAAATCTGGTTCAAGACATACTTTGCCTCTCTTCTTACTCATTCTCTCTTATTCTCTATTTCCTACCTTAAATACAGCAACAAACCATGTAAGAATATGTTGTCTTTAGTGCTAACCATGCTGCAAGCGGAAATTTGCAGTTGCATTTGGTTCCTTGTCATATTAGCATGACAAAAGAATTAACCAGGAATTTTTTAATTTTTTTTTTCAAAAGGGATAGAAGAATTTGCTTCCATAGTAGAAAAAGGTCATAATGCAGGGTGATTGCTTTTGCAAAGTTATTCACAGTATTACGCTTACTGACCTCTCCACTCTGCCTTCTCGCCTTTATCTTGTTCTTTTGCTTTTTCATGTAGTCAGCGTTGAAATGTGCAAATGCATATTCTACCAGTGCAGCGAAGACAAACACATAGCAAATCCAGAAGTAAACATCAAGTGCCTTGATGGCAGATGCTCGTGGAAGCGAAGATCGGGCACTGACCATCAGTGTAGTCATAGTGAGAACAGTAGTTATACCTGCAGTGTAGTGTGAGAAAATCAACTTTAGGTTTCATAGTATACACTATAATAAGTGTATTTACTAATCTGAAGCTGAGGAATATTTTCACAGTAGAAGCCCCTTAATAGTGTGGCTTCTGATTTTCAAAACAGGGGAGCTTGTAAAAAACTATGCATTTGTATGACTAAGGCAGCTTTGAACATGTTATCCTTCGTTTTGTTCTAGATCAGGACAAACAAAACCAGAAGACTTAACCCTCAAAAACTTTTGCATCTGGACTTGCAACCCTTATTCAGGCAAACAGATCCACAAGCTCTAGGAGCATTTTTTGTCACTGTCCCAGTTCCTTCAAATCAATTCTTTCATATACATCTGCCTCATATTCACTATTGCTTTTAACCATCTTTAGATGGTTATTTTCTGTTCTTTACTGAGGCCACTGCTCTGCTAGCATGACAGAAATTAAAACAAGAAGGAAGTCTTTTAAAGGACCTTCTCTTCTGCAAATGTAAACATAGTATTCATAAATGTACCTTCATGGAAAATGAGGATTATTAGAGAGCATAATTACAACTTCAGCATGCCCTTTCCTGTTAGTTCCCCAACTATCATGTTTTACCTAATGACACTCTGGCAGGCACAGCTGACTGACTGATCCAGAAGGATACCCATGACATGGCCACTAGTAAGATAGAAGGAACATAAGACTGAATGATGTAAACTCCTCGATTTCGCCGAAGGTGGAAGTGGAGACTGAGCCTGGGAAACTGACCTGCTGGAAAAAAGAGCAGACAAAGAAAGATCCTGACTGTGTGAATTACAGTTAAACTGATATTCAAAATAACATTTCCTGTAATGACACAGATCTACATTTTTTAACATCTTTTGGACAAGGATCACAAAAAGCTTTTTTGAATGTGGTTCAATTAGTCTTCATAAACCCTGCACGAGGTACTGCTGTTCTCATCAGCACTGTTAGCTAAGAATAGGTCAAATGATTTGTCTCAGGTCATATCAATGCCAGATCTGAAAATAAAATCATGAGTCTTCTTGAATAACAGTATTGCTTCAAAATGTGTACTGTCTTATCATCTGCTGTAGAAAGTCCTCCAGATACTAAATTTAGATTTTTTAAAAGGCCAAGTTAATTTCAAACTCAAAAAAGAGCTTAGAGGAGATGTGCAGCATAAATGAGAATCTGAATACATGAAAGAGGATGAAAAATCAACAAATCTTTTACAAACATTGCAATAAACCCAGCGGTACGCGAACACACCACTGACTTCTACTGGATAGAATTAGAATGACCTGACTGTATGTCATAAGCCTCATAACATCATGGCTATTGGAAATTTTTCTTTATCCAAAGTTGCAAATTAGGTCAAGAAAACGTGAGCTATACCTGAAGTGTTTTTTATCAAGCGCTCTCTGGCTACTCCATGCAGTATTTTTTCAAACATACAGAGCTAAAGGACATAATATGCTACAGTGGCTACCTGAAGGCTCAGCAAAGGCTGGCATTTTTTGCAAGTGTAACCTAAAGAAAACTTATCAGAAATCTGACAGATTCTTAAATTAGTTACTTAAGAAGAAGGGTTTTCTATTATAGATATAGGAGGTTTCCCTATGCAGGAAAAAGTCAGATACTATCCCTGAATTGAAGACAGATCCTGTTACCAGATTTGAAGTTCATCATTTCTGTTGTGAACTGGTAATTGGTAATTGTGAATTGAGCAAGCTGCAGCTTATCCAGCCCATGAATCTCCTCCTGGTTTTCTGACCAGTGGTAGACGATGTCCTCTGAAGAGTAGCCATCTGCCAAAAGAAAGCTGAATAAACACAAAGTTTGAGGAAGAAATGAAGAACTTAGAGGACTCATTGTGGATGTCCTCTAATTCCTCTGCTACGCTGATTTTCATCGGTCCCACTGCAAACATGCTGCGATTCAGTCTGGATAATTCACTGTCCTGGCAACATCAGTGTTGCCAGTGTCACATTGGCATAGCTTTCCTACGGGGGAATAATCCAAGTTGATTCACACTGACTAGCAATATGTGGTATGGAACAATGCACTTCAATGTCATGAGAAATATTCAAATTATCTCTCAAAAAGTTCATTTGCATACTCACTTAAAGTAGAGTACTGTTACTGTAGCACTCAAACTAGCCTACTTACCCCTGCACTGTGCTTGGATCTCAGAAATTTCTGTTTGTAAAAGAAAATAACTACTAAATCTAATCTATCTATGCCTATCCTACTGAAGACAGATCAGAGTGTAATTCTGTGCCGCAAATCTATCTCCAAGTTCACACATTGATTTTAGGAGATAGGTACTCTGCACCAGTCAGGCAGTGTCGGGGAAACAGATTTCCTTTGTCAGGGATTCCCCCAGTGTCCTCAAAAAGTATGTGTCCTGTTGGCTCTATATCTCCCCTTGCAAGCCTACAAATGGACACTGCATGAAAGTAAAGTATACAGCCAAATTGTTCATATGAATCCCCACTCTTGGAAACAACTGTTAGGGCCTCCCCCAGGCTTAATATAGTTTAATCAGAAAACAATGCCTATGCAAACTGCCTGTGCAGTGTTTTTCTGTCAGTTCTCCTCCTCACAGTTTTTGAACTTCCTCAATATTTTCAAACCGAAATGACAAAGAGGTGAAGGTTTCAAAGATGCTAGATTCTTGAAAGTTTTGTAAGAAATGGTGTGTAGAGAACAGAAAATCAAATTTGTGCATCCAGTTGGAGAACAGCGGTATAACTCAGACTCATGTCCATTCTGAGATGCACCAGCTAGCTTCACAATCATGTGTATCAGCCTGTTAATGACTGCAGTTTGGCATGGGTGGCAGCTGGAAGATAACTGCTAGGGAGAGGTGCAGGGCACCAGGGACATGAGAGAAGGGGAGATATGTATGAGGGATTTATGTAACATGCAAATCCATAGGAAATCAATCTTTGCTAGTTTTGCTGTTAATGGACAAATTGGTACTAAACCATTCATTTGTTTAAAGAGGCTATATTTCGACATGTTTTTTTACTGAAATCAAAACCCTCAAATTCAATTAAAAAATTCAACCACTAACAAAACTCCCTGCCGAACTTGCTGGGAGAGAGAACTGATTGCTGGTTCACTGTCTGCTGCCTCTGCATTTGGTGATTACATAAGTAAAACTGTAGATTGCTATTTTTGACAGGATAAAATGGTATTGTGGTTAATTGCCTAGAAAACAAAGTCAGTGCTAAAAAGCAAAAAGAGAAACTTGCATCAATAGGCCAGTGAATCTGCTCAGAAACTGCTGTCCACAAATCTCTGGAACCCTCAGGACCTGTAGTCTCTTTGATATAAAAACCACAAAAGGCTGGATTCATTGCCATTGATTGGTTGGCCCCTGCTTGTGTCAGTGGTGAGTTTCATTCAAAAGTATTAATGCTTATGGGAATTACATGCTGATCATAGATAAAATACAGGTTGGACAAAATATAAATTCATTCTTCACCCTCCTTTGTGAGTACAAATGAATTTAAGCCAATCCATGCAGATTGATTTCTGTTTAACAGATACAGAAAAAAAGTGAAACAGCTACGTAAGGGTTAGTCACAATGGCATTAATTAAAAGCGGGGAATTCTTTCTTTTTCCTGTTGTCTCATAAAGAAAAAATAGCACATCAAATTTTGCCTGTGGGCTTCTCTACTTATTCTTACTGGATTTGATGCAAACCTCAGTAATGCTAGTGACTTGCACTACATTTTACATGAAGCACAAAGTTCCATTTGTCAGCAGGACTGTAGGTTGTTCATCTTCACTAAATTAAATCCTATAGTTTTGAATTGGATCAGAGCAGAACTGTTATTGAAAAGTCCATAGTTTAATGCCCAACATAGAGAATGAAGGGATTCATGTTTGTACCCTTTATTTCTAAATCCTAAGGCACCCCTTACATCATTGACTAAAGCAGAATCATTCCAGCAAACTCCAGCAAGTTAAGAACCATATACGCAGGCTTTAAACAAAATACAGATTATATGAAACACTGTACTCAGCCCTTACAGCTCTCCAAATCCAACATGCATTCTTGCTCATCCATTGGATACTTGGAAAGGTCCATGTCACAGGCCACTGTTGAGGTAATCCTGTTCCAAGCAACGTGAACACCAGTTAGCTGCATTCAGATAGAGCCTTTTCCTCAGAACTCAAAGACTAAATGGAAAACTTTGAAAGCTTAGTACTAATACAGGAAACTATTTTCAAAATCCTTATGGCTATTGTCTTTAGTAAGTCTGTGGGGAACCCAAAGGTGGGGGGAAATTGAGGAAAGGTCGAATGACTTGTCTAATGTCAGAGGACATTTCAGCTACTTCTGACGATAAAAAGGACTTTTCTGAGTCAAATCTACTCCCTTCCACTGTCCCCAAGATCACTACCAATACCTTAAGGGTGACTTTGGACTTACAATTTCAAAGATGCACACTCATTAATTTTTAGAACATTACACAATTAACTTTAAATATAGTTACTGAGTTCTAGCAAGAACACTCTTCCAAAGTGAGGAGATACTATTTTCTCTGTTTGAAAGATGGGGAAGTTGAGCCTAAATCAGGCTCATAGTTCCCTTGGAAAATAATGAGAGAGTGGAGAACAGAATCTTTGCTCTGTCTTCAGCATCTCCTTGCCTGGTGACCAAATAGTTATGAGATGCTTATCTCCCATTAAGGACATTCTGAAAGTGATCAGTGATTATGCAGTGGAAAATGTGTTAGTGTTGCCAAAGATACCTTCCTGGCAGTGTAATCCTTGTAAAGCAAAGGGATCTCTGATAGGAGTCACCAGTACTTTCTTCCATTTTAAATTAATAATTATTTTAGGAAATCATCCTAGGTAAACTGACTGATTACTTTATAGTCTGTTCAAAAAGTTAGTACATGATAGAGTACACTTGCACTCTTTCTCACTCACCTGATGCTGTATAAAATGACTCCATCTGGCTGGAGCCTGATAAGTTTGTTTTCCACAGTCACATCATGGAACCAGGCAGACTTGGCATTCACTATGAAAGTATCTGGCAACCAGAGCTTGTCCACAAACCGGCTGTCTAAGCCCAAAGTTTCATTGGTGTGGTTGTAAGACAGACGGTCATCTCGCCAGCTCTGGTGCAAAAATACTGTCATGGTATATTCCTATGACAAGAGAAATCCCAATTAAAAAGTGATGCTAAACAAACACAGTGATAATGCCTTGGGACTTGGTCAAAAATCATTGTATTAGCCTAGAAATGTATTAACTGTTTTCTGTGCAAATAAGTATTTTTATAGTCAGTCAACCATGGAGCTGCCCAAGCATTTTAATTTCTGTCATATGCTTCTACCATTCATAAGCCCAAGATATCAAAAAGTGATTAAATGTCAGTGTTATATATCACATGTTGCAAGAGTTGCATATGTCTTAATGAAAAAAATCCGTTTATTTATCTCCACAAGTACAACTTCTGGTTTTGAAGGTTTTTAAAGCAAAACTAAAAAATCAGGTGAAGTTATGCATCTGTTGTGAAGGGAAAGGATGAAGGAAAAGTCCAAGTTTTGGTTTTAAAATTAAATCTATTGTGTTTCAGAAATGCAGTTAGTTCATGCCTATGCTTGTTTATGTGACTTTTAAGTTGTTATACTCCACTGCTTTACTGAAAGTTCTTTACACAAAAAAGAGGAGCATCTCACAACCAATCGTTCCCGTAGCTTCTTTTTGGAAGTATCTGTGGTGAAAAGGAATTTGAACAGAAGTTGGAGCTAATGCTTAAAATTAGGCTTTCTGTTAGTAAGTGCTGCACAGATCCAACCTTGCTAACTGTAATAAGAAATCTCAGTGAATTATACATGGCTAGATTCTTGTAATTGCCAATGTCTGCCAGAAGAGTCTCTGCCTGTGTCTTAAAATACAATGTTTGTTCTTTGCAGTATCTTCGTGCAGTAATTTCTCCACTCCAAATATGTTGGGGATTAACCGTCTCTCTATTTAGCTAGTTTTCGACGCTTTCTGTCATTGCAGTACATACGTTCACAACTTGGTAGGTTTAACTGATAACGTACCATGTTCACTTCTGAGATGTGGTCAATGCTGGCTACTTCAATTGCGAGAGCAACATTAACAGGAGGACCTGAGAAAAAATGTTTGAATGGGGTGATTTATATCATCATAGTACCTATAAAAATATAAATGTTAATTCTTTCATACAGAGTGAATTCATAAAAGTGTTTTCCATGATAAAGTACACTTTCAAAGTAAAATCTACCTTAGAGCAAGAGATTTAAATCTTTTAAAGATTGCATCCTCAATTTCCAACAGAACACCTCGCTTCAGCGATAAAGGACATGAGATACAATCACAACTACTGAAAATTATGGAATCCCTTCTGGAAACCACATCATCTAGTTTCAGACAGCATGATTTCAAGCAAATGCAGAAATTATCGCCACTTACTGTAATCCAAAATTCCTTCAACTTAGAAATCAGTGATTTAAGAACTGTATCAGAAAGAAGACTGTTGCTAATTCTGTTGTACAGTCTGTCTTTTTTCAAGATCAAGCAAATTGTTGATTGTTATTATTTCCAGTATCCAAGAAATAGACAACCACAACCTTTTAATCATGTAGAGGGTGAAGTTCACATAAACATCAGAGGGTAGAAGGATTGTAAGAAACAAAAGAGACATTACTCTCAAAGTCTCACCTCCAATCCCAGGCCTGAAATTACGTGCATACCCTTTCATTAAATCATCCAGGTTGGGTAACCAGGATATTTCGATGTTGGAACCTATGTAATCTCCGATGTCATTCATAGCTCTAGGTAAAGAGAATAAGTATCTTTTAAAACTTGGCCATGTTTACAAACAGAAAAATTACAGAAAATGTAAGACATTGACTTCTTTTACACTGGAGACCACCTACAGTATAATCAGCTATATTGGTAATTTAGTGGAAAAATACTGTATATGGATAGGAAAACCATTTCAGATATTTCCGTTTAAATCAAAACATATTTCAGGCAAGACTATGGCCTCTTTCTGAAATACAAGCACATATTTTTTTAAGGTTTTTTCTTTTCAAAAAAAAAAAAAAAGGAAAAAAAAAGATTTAGAAATGTAAAGAAAGCATGAGGGAAACCAAGATACTTTGTACACTGCATAAAATGCATCTGTGGATGCTGAAATGGAGCTATCTGGGTAGCAGGACACAGCAGCTGTGACAGCTCCTAGTACCATTATGGAACAGCTGAGATCAAGAAGGCTGGTATATTGTCAAATGTGATGGGAAAACAGTAAAAATTGCACAGCTGGAATTTGCATTTAACATTTTTGATACTGTTAACATTTTTGATACTGTGAAAAGTACCATTGGGCCTCAGAAATATGAAAAGCAATGCTAATAGAAGGTGTACAAACACCTGAAAACTGCAAAGATATGGTCAAAAAGGAGATCTCGCTTTAAAAGTGAAGAGCTGAAAGCACGGAAGCACCAAAGGGGGCATCCCCACGGCCCCGACCTGGCATGGAGCTGCCCGTGGGCCGGACCCGAACCTCAGCGGGAGCGGGCTGCGGCGCTGGGACTTGGGAGGCGCTGTCCATGGCGCCCGAAAGCCCTGGTAGTTCTTCCTCCTTCTGAGCCAAAGAGGTGGCTGTCTATAGTCCAGGCAACTCAGGAGCCTCCAGAAATCTTGAGAGGGGCCCATGGTTCTGCAGTGCGAAAAGCTGCCTATCATGGTGAGCCTGAAGGTTTTGACCATTGTCCTGGAACCTGA
Source organism: Fulmarus glacialis (assembly GCF_000690835.1). Classification (NCBI taxonomy): domain Eukaryota; kingdom Metazoa; phylum Chordata; class Aves; order Procellariiformes; family Procellariidae; genus Fulmarus; species Fulmarus glacialis. Next base: position 22,813 of record NW_009205200.1, read on the forward strand.
GGTGTGCTCCATGAGCCTGGAAATGCAGGGGCAAGAGCCCTGACCATGGTCCTGGATTTGGGGCCACTCCTGTCCATGGTCTTGAGTGGTAAGTGAGGTATCTATAGCACTGAAATGTCTCTGTCCCGCTCCACCTTCCCACAGGTGCCCCAGAGTTCTGGGCATACAGGGATGGTTCCATCATGCTGGGAGGGCCCCAGCTCACCTGCTTGTGCTGTTTTGCACTTGCCAGCATCAGGCAGTGTGGGCGTTTGGCCATCTGTCCTCAGGTCAGGAGTGTGGGATGCCATAACGCACGCATCTTTTTGTAGTCACTCTTGGGATCTGAGTGAGCCACCAAACAGGCTTTGTTTGGGAGGTAATGTGTTGCTGTCCAATTTGTGCAGCATGCCACAGTTCCCCTCCCAGAAATAAGGCTCCATCTCTCAGGTGCTAGGCATATGCCTCTTTCTGATCCAGTGATGCTCCTTGAAGACATTAGCACGGCTTCTTGTTGCCATTTTCCACCACCTGGCAGATGCCAGCCCCTCAACCCTCCTGGTACAAGCAGTTATGTGGATATTCCATAATCTCTTATAAACAAAGGCAAGCTTATATTGTCTTCATTAACTGTTTAAACTGAGCTGCCAGACTTCATTTGAAGCAGATCTGTGCCTGCTCACACAATTCCTCTTGCTAGCACTATGATTGACATGACAGGAATAGATAAATGAAGGACTGTGACAACATCTACCACAACTATTTGCAAAGAGAAAATTTGCCAGTGGTTTGAGAGGGCCTGTATCTGAATGCAAGTACTGTATCAAAACTGTCTGAGCACTGTTTTAGCATCTTCCACTGAGTCCAGCAATAAATATGGCATTTGAGAGATATATATCACTAGTAACAGAAGAGAAACTCGTTGAACATCGATGAAAGGCTGCAGAGTAATATACCATAAACATATTCTGCCTTGGTACTTGCGTAACTTTCTTAGAGTGCTCATGTGACATTGACCCAAATAAAGCACATGTTTTTTCTCACCAAAATATGCCAGTCTGGGCATTCAGCTCAGCACATGCAGTTACTGCTAGCACAGTAGCAGAGTATCCTACAATAGCCAACTCTTCTCACAGGGGACTAAAAGAAAAATCTTTGACTGCCCTGGTCATAAAATTCTTGCCCCACATGTATAGAGTCAATTATATATGGAAGGAGTTCTGGGATTTCAATGTATCAATGTAAGTTCTGAGCAGCAGAGACACTGAACACTTGCATTAATGGAGTTGTCAAAGCTTAAGTGACCTTAAAGCATAGGGACGCTGCTCCAAAGTGAGACTTCATTAGTTCACAGCAGAATGTTAAAATTGGGGATATGTATTAAATTGCATTTATAATGTTTCCTTGCCATGAGCACACTGCTGTATGTTGATCTCAAATTACTATCTCAGATATTTCTCAGGTTTCTGTATCTCTTCTGAGTAAGGATCTTGGAAGATTCAGAGCCGTATTTTCAGTTACATAAATTGGAATAACGTAATTGATTTAGACAAGGGCTTTGAAGATTTATAACAGATGTTGACAGAGTTTTTTCCTTCTTTATTGGGTCTCATCAACTATATAAACACTTCTTTCTATCAGACTGCTGTTTCCTATGTGCTGGTCTTTCAATCATCCAACTTCAGTATTTACTTAAATGAAATTATAGTTTCATAATACCTGGCAAGATCCAAATGCTAAGATCTGGCTTTCTTCTGCAATACCATCAAACATTGCAGTTCAGAAATTCTTTCATTTATTGTCTTTTACATTCACTACCCTATTTCTGGAAATACTAAGGCTAACGGTTAATATAGAAAACAATTTTCTAAATTAAGGCCCTGGCAGATTAGAGAATATGAGACTATGTTGAAAGCATTTTGTTTAAAAATGTACTACTTTGTAACTTGTAAGTCTCAGCCATAGATAGGTAATGGTATTCCTAATCAGTAAAATATCTGAGCTCCTTTTATAGGTAAAGAATGATACTTCAAATCTTTTCAGAAATAGAGTAAATAACTAGAATACGCTTGAATGACTATATCTGCCTAAAATCTCTTTGCCTCTTCAGTAGAAGATGGTGCTTTTTGACTCCTGTTGCTAAAACTGCAGCCAAGTTCTGTAAAGCGTTTTGAAAACAAGTCAAAAGGTGACTGCACTGTAGGACCTATCTTGCATGCCTGGTCTGTGAGGATGGGAGAATCTAGCCTATGCTTCCTACATACACAATAGTATGAAAGTGCTAGGTACAAGTCATTGTAAAATTAGAATACCATGTATATTTATGAGTACGCAACCTGCGAAAAATAATAAAAACAAATTCTGCTGCTCCCCTTTCACAATAGGTATTGCTACTTGTGTGCATCAAGAACTCATCCCCAGACAACTGACTTAAAATCAGTCACTTGCTATAAAAGAAGTAATGTCACTATAAGAACTGCCAGGAGCCTTATCTTTTTTGAAAAAGCATTTACAGTATGCAGCAGTTATCCTGTGTCAGTATTCTATTCTAATGGCATTAAGGAGAGCCATAGAGCTAAAATGAAGTTAAAATGACAAGAGTTGGGTTAAAAACTGTGGGCTGTAGCTTGCCATGTGTTTTAAGCAGATTACAATCTAGAGGGAGTTTTACTTAAATATCCATGACACAATTAAAATCAATCTTGTTTCTATTATTAGTAAAGCCTTAGGGTCAGATCATCAGTGTAACAAATGTGTTGAAGTTAGTGGAGCTATATGCACTTAATACCAGTGGGGGTTATTAAAGTATTACAGATGAAATAATTTTAAGGCTAGATTTATTTTGTTGATATTTATACTACTGGTTCATTTTTAAATTTCTTTGAAATGGGCAACAAAATTACTCTTACTCAGTTACTGCCATTCTCACACGCTAGCATGGTGCTCACAGAATGGCTCCTAGACACCCAAAGAGAGTATGTGAATCAGAATAACCTACGGTTTCATTTACAAACAGTTATCACTGAGTTACCAAAAGCTTTTGCTAATATTAGGCTTTTTTCATGCAGATGATTAAGGGATTAGAGCATCTCTCATGTGAGGAAAAGCTGAGACAGCTGGGACTGTTTAGCCTGGAGAAGAGAAGGCTCAGGGGGGATCTTATCAATGTATATAAATACATGAAGGGAGGGTATAAAGAAGGCAGAGCCAGGCTCTTTGCTCTGGTGCCCAGTGACAGGACCAGAGGCAATGGGCACAAACTGAAACACAGGAGATTCTGTTTGAACATCAGGAAACATTTTTTCACCGTGAGAGTGACTGAGCACTGGGACATGTTGCTGAGAGAGGTTGCGGTCTCCCTCCTTGGTGATATTTAAATGCCGTCTGAACATGGTCCTGGGCTACCACCTCGTGGCCCTGCTTGACCAGGGGGTTGGACCAGATGACCTCCAGAGTTCTTTCCAACCTCAACCATTCTGTGATTCTGTGAACCTATATTTTACCTTTAAACTACCCAGTGATCACTTTAAACAGCCATATTCTTCAAATTACATTTTGTCAGACTGACACGGAGGCTGGTGCAGCAAGGGAAATAATACAGACATAAGAACTAATGTAGCAGGGGCTGGATGCTTGGGTGTGTGATTCAGCATGGTGTAAATGAGTCCAAGTTCTGCTTGTGTCAGTCTGATATGTGCTCTTTAGGTCTAAAGTCATCCCAGGTCCTCCAGCATAGTAGAAATCTCCCATTCCCCTCTTTTTTGTCCCTCAAGAATATTGAGGGAAAGGAGAAATAACAAGCTCAAAAATATTATTCTACCTATAATATTTTCATTTCTTTTTTATCTGGTGAAGACAAAAGTGTGAATATTAGCAAATAGTATAGCAGTCCTCATTCAAAAATGATGACTTTGGAAAGCAGACCTTTATTTTCATGGCACTTTACAGGCCAGTTTGTGATAACTCCTTTGAGCCATTCCTCTAGACTTCCGTACATCAGATCCAGTGCTTTAAAGTTACATGAAGGATGGTGGAAGAATTTCATTTATCCTTGATAAGCAGTTGGGATTATATATGTCCTAAAATATTATTCATTTATTGTACCTGAAAAAGGAAGACCAACATAGAAAAGACGCATTGGAAGGGATTAACTTTTCATAGTGTAAGCAGTAAAGATGAAAAGAAAGGAAACTATTATTAGTTGATTCAGTAACTTCACTTCCTGATGTAAGCTGCTGTAAAGCTTGTTTCAGTAAGAAAAGGACTTTGTAAGCTATTAATTTATAAAATTCAAGGGGCGTAACAGCTCATCAAAAAGCTTATCTTTACTTTGCACCAAGCCAGAGTGGGGTGCCAAGCTGACTGTATGGCAACATAGTCATGTGTACTAATATCACTCTGGAAGTCATTCCCAAATCTAAAGCTGAAGAAGATGGTTTTTCATCCACACTCTGACTGTACACATCTCATTTCAAGCAGGTATTCTGGAGAATATATTTGCATCTGTCCATATCTGGAGTGTAAGCATTGTGAGAATTTCAACAGAGCTTGTTATTAGCAGCAGAAAACAGATTACTGCTGTTTAAACGATGAAAAAAATAGTTCTCTTGCACACGAGACAAAGGGGAGAGGAAATCACCATTGATAAACTGGCAAAACTATTAAGTTCTTCTTTGTCTAACAAAACTGTCCTTGACAGAGGTTAGGGAAAGCAACTCCAAGCAATGAATCTCAAATGACAAAGAAATGCATCTCTTTCAGAGCTAAGTACAATCAGTTCTAGAATAGAAAGTACATATATCCCAAAATCCTTTCTATCCAAGCTGACATCTTTCTCCCAGCTGCTGCAGGACCATTGCGTTCTACTAATGTGGAGTGATCGGAGAAGCATCAACTTGGACAGCACATCTTTAAAGGGCTTGTCAGGCAAGAGAGGTATTAGCCTGTCTTCACTATCTTCCAGAACACTGCTTGAAAATGGTTGCTAGAAATTTATCAATATTACTAGAAAAAATCTGGTAAGTATTTAAATTACACCAAGGAAAGAGGCAATCTATATGTTCTGTATGAATGAGTGCACTACAGCAGCTGAATAAGAGATGACATTAGCAATATTATTTTTGCACAGCAGTGCCAAAAGCTCTAGCAGCAGTGCAAAAAGCTCAGCAGCATCTTCAAGTCAGTGGCCAATGAGATACTGATTTTAGGTCACACTTGTAGGGGGAGTGCGCTAACCTTCTGACAAACATGTATAGCAGTAAGATGTGGAACATCACTTTTTGCATCTCCTGTTTCTTCTTTAAATCTGCTAACCTGATTCTTTTTGGGACTGTGACATAGTTGTTATATGAATCTTTTAACCTGGTAGATGGAAATACCCGTTCGACTGATACTGAGGACTGGCATGGAGCACATTTCATTTTCTCTGAGATAACCTTTTGGGGGCAAATGTCCCAGATGTCATTGCCACTCAAGAAAACTTTTTCTTGGGAGAAAGACAAGGAATATCCTGCAAGGTCAGTGAACAATCTGGCCTCTGTCAAACTCCAGGATTATCCAGAGCACTATGTGTATCCTTCCCATCTGCCATTCCTGACTCTAAGTGAGGCTCACTGTAAATATGTTTTGTATTTTGAAATGTAATTGAAAAAGCATTAGGCTTAATTCATGGCAACCTTTTGAACATCAAAGCCCTTATTTTCTCTCTGTGAGTTTTAAGCTACAGAAAATGGACCACCCTTTGCATATATTCACGTGTTAAAGCTGCTCTCTTTCCATGAATAGAAGTAAAAGGCTGAGGGAGACACACAGAAGGACAATTTTATGCAAATGTATAAAAGTCATTTAACATAGTAGAATCTTAAATATAAAAGATACACCTATTTTTAATTAGAGAATTAAAATCTCTTTCAGTAAAGAACTACAAAGTACAGACATACATCCCAAAACTCCTATCAATAGTAGTCTTTCACCACGCACATAAAGAAATATTTCACTAAGTGTGTTTCAGCAGATGATCTCATTCACTATGACACATTTATTATTGCAGCATCCACAGCGTATCAAACTCAGATAAAATAGTGGAAGCTACAGTCGTTGCCCCAAAGAGCTGCCAATCATATAAATACCGAATTTCTTGCCATTAATCACTGTCTCAAGCAGACCACAAAATACTACTTTTTAAAAATGTTTACCTGAAAACAACACTGGCATAAGTAGGATGTGCTGACTTAGGCTGAATTTGGCTCATTCACTTCAGTCAAATAGCACACATGACAGAGAAACTGCTTCAAATACAGCCCTCTCAAGCACCCTGAAAGGATATTCAAAAATGCTGTGAGGAAGCAGACTACATGTATTCCCCACTTCCCTCCTCTGCCAAACCTTAACATTATTTTAATAGGTAGTTTTGCCTTTGGGAAGTCTTATGTCATACTACTGAGTTCAGAACTCGCTGAAATATTCTTCCTTTTTTGAATATGTTTTTGCTTACACCTTGTCAATATACAGTACTCACAAGCGGAGAACTTAGTGGTTTTGGATGGCCTCTGTCATCATAACCATGAATCACATTCCATTTAGAAAACAAAATCAGAGCAATAAAATGTAGCTATTGGCAGTTTGGCTCATTATTATAAACCCACAGTATTAATAAAATACTGCTCTTCATAAAAGCATCTCTTACCAAAAATAATTATATGTAATATCATACTACAGAACTCCAAGGAAGAAGAACAAGGAAGTTAATGTGCTTCTTAGGCCCTTACAAGGGGAATTATTTCATAGGTCGTGAGTAATTTTACTGATGCAAGGATAAAATTTTATTTTAGTTCTGTTTAACTCATCAAAAGTACACATGTAAGCAAGGTTACCCACTTTTTACAAAATTAAACAATGTTCTGCCATTTAGCCATGCTAAATCCTCAATCTTCAGAAAAGTGTTGTACTAAACAGAGCAGTTTTCATTGACCACTGCATGTCTTACACTTTGGCATATTTGGAAAACTACTACAAACTGAACAGTTGGAATTTCACAAGCTAGAATTTGCCTCGCCTTACTCTCTGCCACAAGTATACATATATTTCTAACAAACAACTCATCACTATTGTGTAACCGGAGGAAGAAAGTCGAGTAACTAGGTAATTAATCCAGATATAAAACAATTTATCCAACAAATTAGAGGTTGCACATATCCTGGCAGTTGCTGAGCCTAGAAACAGACCTTGAAGACAGAGGCTGAGAAGGCTGACTCTTCCTTAAAATTCTTTTTTTTCTTCTTTTATACTCAGACACCACTTTCCAATCAAAATACTTAACGCTAGCCCAACTGCAGACAGAGAAACAGGATCACTGAAATTATGGTCAAGATCTTGATGCCCTTAGGTCATAAGCAGTATTTTCTCTGCCACTGCTGTAATACTGGATTGCTTCAGAGCATGAGGGTGTCAGGATCTGACCCTGGATAACAGATTCAAGGTCATAGGATAAATCATTATGTCAGTCCTGAATAAGAGCAGTTGACTTGACACTTCCTCTAATGCAAGATCCTTTTCCTTCCCAGTGAAAAAAAATCAGATCTCACTAATTAATACCAAAAACTGTAACAGCAATGTTATGTCTTACTACAATTATCACTTGCTTCTTACACTCCTCTGAAGCTATCAGTAATGTCTATAAAGTAGAAGTAGGAAGACCCCTTTAACACCACACCATCTTTGCTCTGGATGATGTAGGCATATTTCTACATGTAGCAAGTACTTTTTTACTCCCCCTTCTATTTTCATTGCATAATCATGGCAAGCTTTCTCCACATACAGCCTCCAGATCTGTAGAGAATATATAGAGAACATAGCTGGTTGCCTAGCTAACACCTTCTGAATAAATATGACTGAGAACTGCAAACATATATCTTTACACTGTATTATTTTAAGAAATGGTTGGTGTTCTTCAAACGTTTTTTCTGAGATCTCTGCCAGTCTCTTCCTCTTATCTCAAGTTCAGGAGTAAGTCTCCTGAACCTGTTAGAAAGGAACGTCTGTATTTTGGGTTTTTTAATTGTGCCTATGGAGGCCCTAAGCAACGATGTTCAGTAGTACCCCACTGGTTGTGCTGGGTTTTATGGAAGAGCTTCATGTTCAAGCAGGCCCCCTACAGAGCTGTTTAAGGGGATGAGGCTGTGCTGGGATATGCAGTGCCATTACAAAAAGTGATTGCCCCCAATTTAGAGTAAGTGCCCTCGGGAAAAGGCTTCCACAGGCATCCTGTTAAAAACACACCCCTTGAGTAACCCAAGAAACTGCTGCTCAGTTGGCAGAAGTGCATCCTCTGCTAGAAAAAGAAAGAAAAAAAAAAAAAGATGGGGCACATTGAGGAAACTCTTCAGTCAAGACCCCTTTTTCTACTGAACACTCACTCAAAGCAGTCGTAGTCCTTAAAGGGAGAGCATCCCTGGGCAAAAGTGGGAGTGGGAGCTACAGCCAGAGCTGGCATTTGTCACCCAGCCACACCGAAAGAACGGCTGTCTAAGGCCAGTCTAAAAAAGAACGATAAGGCGTTTTCTTACCTGATACACCTGTGCTGTTGGGTGCACAGTAGAACCAAGGCAGGAAAAACCCAGGTAAGAAATTCCATTTTACTCCCATTTATTAGACAGTGGCAAACAAAACCCAGGTTCCCCGGCTCTCTTGGCAGCTCCAAAGCTCCAGTAGTGTTGCCATCCTTGCTTGCGGTGGTAAGTTGAGGCTGAGTTTAAAGCAATGTATTGTTGCTCAGCAGCGGCAGCCCCCACAATCTCTACAGTGTCCGGGAGCCATGCAAGCAGCCAGAAATAGGGAGCAGGTAGCAGGGCAGTCCTCCTCCTCTGCGGGGTGGCACCTCGGCTGCGCTCGCCGGCTCACCCCCGCCCGGCTCCGCCGCCCTGCCGTGGCATACCTCTGCTGCTGTCAGAAGCGCCTCGCTCTTCCCCCGGCCGGTCTTCCCGGGTGCAAGGCTGGTTGGCGAAAATAACCTCCAAAACGACAGATTAATCCCACCGAGCGCGGGGGGGAGCAACGTAAAAGTGCTCCGGAGGTACTAGACATGTCCTGTGCGAATAATCACAGGGAGGAGGAGGGAGATGCAGCCCGAGCTAAGGGCAAAGGCGATTCAGCCATGGAGCGCGGGCAGCCCGGGCTGAGCTCGGGGTGAGAGGACAGCAGGTTTTCCCGGCACAAGAGGGCATGTGAACTGCAGGCACC
>NW_009205201.1:0-238 GCF_000690835.1 Fulmarus glacialis
CCCCCGCCAGGAAGCACTGATTTTCCGAATGGGGAAAAAAAAAGAAAATGGGATGCGGGAAGGAGGGCCGAGGAGGGGGATGCATTTTCCTTGTTTTCTTTTGGGGCTGGACTCATCCAGCAGCGCTCGCCAAATGGAAAAAGGCAGTCAGAGCACGCCTTGTGCACTGGGCCGGGTGCCAGCTGCTGGGCTGGCCGCAACTGGGGCAAACTGGGGGAGTTTCCTGCTGGTCCAGAGG
>NW_009205202.1:0-1039 GCF_000690835.1 Fulmarus glacialis
CGGGGAATGACGGGGTGCAGCTCCCGGGGGTCCTCGGCCAGCAGGACCGGGGGGAACGGAGGAGGAAGCTACAAGGGAAGGGTTGGGGAGTTCAGGAATCTGCTCTGAGTGAGGTCTGGACATTGGGCTCGGCTTTGGGTCAGGTCTGGACATTGGGCTCGGCTTTGGGTCACACATTGGGCTCGGCTTTGGGCTGGATCTGGGATGTGGGGACCTGCTTCACGCTGGATTTGGGATGTGGGGACCTGCTTCGTGCTGGATCTCAGATGCTGGGCTCTGCTTTGGGTCAGGTCTGAACATGAGGATCTGCTTTGGGCTGGATTTAGGACGTGGGGACCTGCTTCATGTTGGATCTTGGACATTGGGCTCTGCTTTGGGTCAGGTCTGGATGTTGGGATCTGCTTCGTGTCAGATTTGGGACACCGGGATCTGCTCCGCATCAAATTCAGGACATTGGGATCTGCTTTGTGTTGTATTTAAGGGCTCTGCATCCTAGTGTGTGTCAGACCCAGAGGGGGGACAGAGGCCCCCGGGGTCAAACGGTCCCAAACACCGCAGGGCAGCACCCAGAGGCTCAGCAGCAGTCCGTCTGTCCATCACAACTCAGCGTGGTATTGCTCCGCTTTGAAGACCTCGCTGGGCTGCATGAAGATGCCCTCCATCACCTTCCAGTAATTATTCTGGCTGGAGGTGGCCATGCCGTGCACCTCCTTCTGCCCGTGGATGGGCCGCCCGTACTGCTCCCCCGTCACTGAGAGGAAGACATTGGTGGAAGTGTGCTGGAAGCGCACCTCGCCGGCCCGCGCCCAGTAGGTCCCGCTGCACACCACTGTCCAGTCGTCCAGGTAGTCGCCCTCGCCAGCTTCCCCGAACGCACTCACCTCCTGTGGGTGAAAGAAAGTTCGTTTGGGGGGTGGGATGAGAGAGGGGGGGGACTCAGGGCCCAGAGGGCAAGAGGGGGGCAGAGGAAAGGGCTGGGTCTGGGGGACAAGGTAGGGGACCTGGTTGGGACTGGGGGTCTGTTGGGACTTGGAGGGTC
>NW_009205203.1:0-13147 GCF_000690835.1 Fulmarus glacialis
GGTGCATTGGTCTGCGGGGGTGCATTGGTCCAGGCACAGGTACTTTGGACCCCACAGGACCTCACATGAACCATGACATGGGCACATCAGCCCAGGAATGACTGCATCCACCCATGCAGGTCTGCATCAGCACAGGCACAGGGGCTTTGGACACCCCAGGGGTGTGTGAGCCGTGGCGTTAGTGCCCGGCCCAGACGGGGGTACATGGGCCCACACATAGGTGCATCAGCCGTGGCATTAATGCCCAGGCCCAGGCATGGATGCATTGGCCCACGTATGGGTGCATCAGGGATTAGTGCAGCAGCCTAGACATGCAGCAGCCAGGCCAAGCACTGTCAGGAGTGGCTGTCCATCATTAGGTTTCCCAGTGGACTTTTCTGCCTTTAGCAGGTGTTTGGAAGAGGAATAGGGATGTTGTTCTGCTTTAATTTATGAGCAGCAGTGCTCTGAGATGGGTGTTTGGGCAGTTACAATTTGCAGACTCCCCTCACCCTGCCAGGGTTTGATCCTTCAACCTGGTGAAGACACCCAGGAGGGGACCAACCTGCACAAAACATGTTCCTTGTTAAGCCCAACTCATGGGATCAGGTGTTTTTTTGTACTGGGTTACAGCATCCTGAGATGCTTTTAGTGCGTGCCAGGTGCTAACAGTCGTGACAATGGGTGCAGAGTAATGCCTGAGGATGTGGCCTAGAAACCTCTGTGGCGGCCATCCCGCACGGGGGAAATTTCCACTCAGAGTTGATGTTCTATGGCCAGATATGATAGCAGGATGATCACAGTCTGCGCAGAGCAAAGCGTCTGACCCTATCATCAGCGGTAACCTCGTATGTATGAAAATGCCCCTGAGACAGAGCAGTGGCAGCTCTGTGCTGGGCAAGTGTAAATCTTAAATTAATTCAGACAGTGGAGTCTCGTCTGCTGTGCTCAGATGGGATCAAAGTGCTTTTCAGAAATCCTGCTCTTAGCAGTACCTTTTTCAGGGTTCCTCTTGTGTTCCTGAAAGCATGAAGAGAAGGACAACCCTATTCCACAACAGCTTCTAGAGATTTGACTTTTATTTCATCTCACATTGTACTGGAAACAAAAAACCTTTGAATATATTTCTGAAAGAAGCCGTGTCCAAAGTCCTTTTAGAGATAGGAAACCAGTTAGCAGTGCCTGCTAAGCACTCCTTCTGCCTCTGGAAGCAACAAGTAAGTCTCCTGCATACATCAGAAACCTGACCATTCAAAATTTGTTCAGAAGCAGAAATATTTCAGTGTGGGAAAAATGATTCACTGAAATGTTCTGATGAGCTCAGTGCATCACCAGCCCAGATGCGTCTGCAAACCGCCACCTCTGGCAGCACGAGCATGAAATGGATGTTCAGGCATTGCAAACACTCCAGAACACTCTGCTTCCATTCATTCATTATATATACAATTTATACCTTAGACCTGAATTAATAAGTGGGTTTCTGTGACTTACTCAGCACACTTCTGTCTCTTTCTGCTCACAATTTGTGGTTTTTCTCAAATGTGATCAAATTATTTTGACAAGTGTCTTGGCTTATTCTTGTGGTGAGGGTTCCTACCTTCTCTTAAATTGTGATTTGCTACGTGGTGCTGTTTATGTTCCTTGTGGAAAGGCAAGTGGAAGAGGAGAAACATCCTTCCCTCAGTGCTGCCCATGATCCCCCAGACCCAAAATAGGGTTTCCCCCACCAAGAAGCAGGCTGAGAGGTTGCCTTTGGCCGTGGGGGAGAGGCAGGCTGTGGTGGGACATCCCCCTGCCTGCCCCACAGCCTCGAGACCCGGGGGTAATTTGATGGGGACAGCAGGTCTCAGGGGACGTGTGTAGATGTGGATTATTGCGTGGTGGGATACAGGACACCAAACTGCGGGAGAGCAGATGCCTTGTTCTACTTCTCGGGGAACAGCTTGCTTAAAGGCTTGAGTTTCCAGATGGAGGTGGACAGAGAAGGTCAGGCATTACGTGAAAGTTAGGTGCTTTCCTGAGGAGTCCAGTTGCTTCCTCCAGGCTGATAGCAGCCGTAAATGTGGGTGTTCGTCCAAATTCAGACTGTTGCAATTCCTCAGATAAATAGCTGCCTCTGAATTTCTGGAACAGGATGGATTTGGCTAACTTGTCTTAATGTCACTTGTTTTATTTTCTGATGAGTTATTTTCATAGTGCGAGCTTGTTCCAGCCCTACTCAAGTTACTGATCATCTTCCCATTAGTTTCCTTGGTCTTTGGACCACATAATAGTTTTAAATGAATGAACAGACCACGTCATTTGGAAATGAGAATTTAGATCTATTAGTGATGCTGGGCTGTGACCGAGTGTAGAGTTTCTTGGTGTTTTGAGTTAGTGAATGTGACGAGATGACATGAAGGGTGAAGGACAACAACATTTGCTTCAGAAGCAGAGAAATTCAGGATCAGGAGTCAGGCTCCATCTCTTGTGGAATAAAATTAGGAAGATATTCCAAATGTGGCTGGAAAATACCCTAGACACATGTTTGGGTACTCTCTGGCTAGTGATAGATCTCTGAACATCACTGTCAGCGTAATGCCGCTGTAAATAGCCGTATGCCACCAGGAACGTGGTAAGGAGTGAAGAAGTCATCCACAACGTTGTCTGCTGTTCAAACACACCTGAGGCTGGGGTGAACGGCCCGCAGCGGCAAAGGGACAGGGAAACCATACCTCTGTGCTATTTTTAATTCCAATGCTGAAGCCAGGACATTGCTTTATAATGCCTAAGATCACTGCTTACTTCGAAGGAGGCTTTCAGTTCTCAAGCAGTGACCTTCCTCTCTTTGAATGTGAAACCTCCGTAGGCAGCAACAGACTGAGCTCCCACCAGCCCTGCCTTCATGTTCCCTTTCTGTCTTGTTTCAATTTGTTTGCTGAGGCCAAATTTTCAGTCATAACGACTGCATCGGCAAATGCTCTGTCCCTGGCACACCTCGTGTAACCGAGCTGACTGCCGTTACCCAATCTGCCCCTGTAATTTCACTGTTTTGTGTCACACGCAATCTCCTTTTTACCACATTAATTGCTGCTCATTTGAAGGCATAATAACCTTCATTTTGCAATGAATGGCTTGACATTCCAGGAGGAAAGCTTATTGTGCACTAATGATCTGTTATATGGCCTTTCAGTTTATTATGGTATGTAATGGAAAATAAAATAAAAATTAAATATTGTGTGTACTTATCAGCTAATTTGAATACTTCAGTATCTTGGATGTTATGTCTTTTCAGCTATTGAATAGTGCTGTAATCTGCATTAAGAAATAGCTCCCTATAGATTTAGAAACAGCTCCCTATGTATGTTTTTTTTAACTAAGCTGGTTTTGCTTGGAAGAAATGCCATCTAGGAATTAAAAAATGCAGAATTTATTCAAGAAGGAAAATTTCTTTTCCTACCTTTCTTGCCTCAGTTAATTATCTACCCTGTGAAAACAACTGAGCCTCCACTGAGTCATGTTACGTTATTTGGAGAGCACTTTTGAGATGTTTGTCAGGAAGATGCATTACAACTGGAAAATACTGTGCTTATTACAAGGAAAAGCCCTTGCAAAGCAGAACTGAGTCACTTTGGTCAGTTTGTAATTTACAGACAGTTTTACTGGATTGCAGATTCCTTTTTACATACGGAAAATGTGCCTGTCGGAGTTCTCGTAGTGGAGAATACAATGAACTTGATTCAGTCCTTAGGTAGATTTCCAGTTATGGTCATTTGGTGCTCACTGTCTGAAATCCTGTAGCCTGAGCATCCCCTGCAGAACTTGGTGACCAATGTCTTGATCATGAGAGACGTTTCACCTCTTCTAGTCAGGTATATAAAGTGTCTGTAGGCAAAGATCCACCAGCAAAGGCAGCTGGACCTGAGCAAGGGTGGTGTATGTAGTGATAGCACTCCAGGGCTGGGTGCACTGTGCAGTACAAAGGATGGGTGTCCTCCTTCCCTCCTCCTACACTTTCTCATCCTGCTCCGTCCCACACACGTAGATCATGTCTGTGTTTGTGGTGCGAGCCTGGATTGTCAGATGATGAGGTATGGAAGTCGCAGGCTTTGGCCCCGCCAACCTTTCCCATTCCCTCCTCAGCCTGGAGATGCAGGACCTCAATCTTCTCAGCTAACTCATTGGTTTTGCTGCTGTGCTGTGGTGAATCTGCTCATTATTTCATAGATAAAGCAAGAGCATCCAAGACAGAAAAGTCTCTTTTTCCCCAGTACAGTCTACTAGGGAGAGGTAGCAAGATATGTGTCATTGCTGGTTTTCTTGAGTTAGTGCTATGGCTGGAATAAATGAATAACAGCATGAGGAAGCCAGCTTTTACCAGGAACATTGAAGATCATTTCCGTGAATGCTGAGATAAACCCCCTTTTCCTCTGTTAATATATCTTCAGAATAAACCACAACATATGTTGTAATTAAGGTGAAATTTCTCCAATTAGTATTGCTGCTCAGCTGTTTCAAATTTGGTCCAAGAATGGCTTGAGGCTTTTTCTCTCTCCCTCTAGGAATGCTCTCCATATGCAGCTCACTTGTACGACGCCGAAGATCCCTCCACCCCTGTGCGGACGATACCAGGACTTTGCCAAGACTATTGCCTGGAAGTGTGGCAAAAATGCCGCTCCATTTTTCGCTATCTCTCTGCAGACCAAGAGTTAATTGCACTGGAGAACAACATGGCAAAATTCTGCCGCTACCTGTCCTTGGAGGACACAGACTACTGTTTTCCACACCTGTTGGCTAACCAGAATCTTAACCAAAACCTGGGGTTAGTGACCGCCGACGCAGAGGGCTGTCTCCAGCTCTGCCTTGTTGAGGTCGCCAACGGGCTGCGCAATCCCGTTGCGATGGTGCACGCCAACGATGGCACCCACAGGTTCTTCATTGCGGAGCAGGTTGGCCTGGTGTGGACCTACCTCCCCGATCGATCCAGGCTTGAAAAGCCATTTCTGAACATCAGCGAAGCCGTACTTACCTCACCTTGGGAAGGAGACGAGAGAGGTTTTCTAGGTATTGTCTTCCATCCTAAATTCAAATTTAATGGTAAAGTGTATGTCTACTATTCAGTTGAAGTTCGTTATGAAGAGAGAATCCGAATCAGTGAGTTCAGAATTTCTTCTGCTGACATGAATGCTTTGGACCATGGTTCTGAAAGGTATTGTACACATGTTTCTCTGGCAAATGTATTTAAGATCTCAGAGGGCAGCTTGTGCATTTTTAAAGGCTGTTAAGGAATGAGACTTATTTAGCTTAATATTGTTCTTGTATTCCAGTGTGGTAGCAAGTTAGTCCAAGTCCATGTCTAGCTTACTGAGACAGAGGATATGCCTGTTCTCTGTGGATGAACTGCAAGTGCTCAGGGATAAAACATTTAAATTTCTCAGTTCTGGTATGTCAGAATCTTTAACTGAACACTGATTAAACATGATTTACAGTTAGTATTTTGGGGTTTGGTTTTTGGTTGGGTTTTTTTTCGTATTGTAATTATTACCCTTTAAAATAGACTTCTGCAAAGCATGAGTGAAATTCATTCTGAAGCCAAAGGTTCCAAAATCAGTATAAACAAACTTAGTGATACTGGACCGAAGATGGATTTGGCCCCATATTTCTTTACCTGAATGACAGCTCAACCCTGTGATATTACAAATTTAATATCAAATTAAATAAAATGCAAACCACTGTGCTATTACTGAGTGCATTTTCATTGGAAATCTCATTTGTTTGAGTCTGATCCTGCAGTTGATCCACATTAACATGCACAGATAATTAGAGGTTTGTTTGTGGAGACAGTCTATAGATTTATAACCTGGTGCAGAACCACGTAACAGAACCACTGTTTTAAGAGACCCTTGAATATTATTAATGTTAAGATTTTTGCTTTGTTACATGGGTTATATTAGGGCTTTCCAAATACTCAGCAGTGGATGATTCTAGCTCAAAAATGCACGTAGCCTAATGATAGGAAGGGGATGCTGGTTTGTAAAGCAATGACAGCAATTCAGTGTAAGCAGCACTGTAGATGACGGGTAAGGGGAATTTAAACATGGTCGTCCGGAAAGCAACTCAGGAGCTTAAACCTGCAGATGTCAAGGCCCTTGAGCTGTCTTGTTTAAAAATCCTCAGGCTCTACATTTGTAACATTTTCTGTGCTTATTTAGCTGATGGTTAGTACGGCGAAAGCTTAAGAAAACAAAATTGTGGTCCTGTTGTGCTTGTGTAGGCACGGCTCCCACTGACTTCATCCTGAGATGCTGCCCAAGAGGCAGCTTCGGCCGACACATGGCGTGCATTGCCTTAGCAGGAAGGCGTATGTCTGTTTGCCTGCAGATTTTTTCTCAATGTGTTTTGTTTTCTTCCATCTTCTTTGGTTGAGGAGGATTCACCTTTGTGTCCATACAGGATCCTCCCTCGCTCCTGCTGCTGGCTGGAGTCCGTGCGCTCCTGCACAGTTTCCTTATCTCAGAAGTGGTGATGTTTAGCAGCAGGTGACAGAATAATTACATATTATTGGGTTCCTTCCCACAATTTACAGTCTGATCACAAACTACCAGTACTGTCAGAAGGGAAAAAAACTCGCTAAAAATGAGGTGGTATAAGTGATTATTATCATTTGGTTTTGCAGCTATTAAAGAGGCACTGTCAGCATGAAATCTGGACATTTTTAGAAGCTGGAGTAAAAGTTATTACACCTGGGAACCTCCACTGCATGTATTTGTGGCTTTACCTTTCTATAAAGTTATACTTTTATGTATGTCACCCTTTTCTTACTACAAAAGGGATGCCAGGTGCATAAAATAAACAGATTAAAGTAAGAGAGAGTTAGGTTTTAAAATGAAGGCAAAGGTTGTTGGTACTGCTTTGAATAACCTTTGTCAAAATGTTAATTTGTTGGTGGGGCTGCTTTTTAACCACTCTTTAAGCTCCTAAAGTCCCGTGTATGTAATTATCATTTAAGGATTCTTCTCTCTTTAAGAATTTAACAATTACTTAATGTTTGAAAAGTTTTAGGTTCGTCTTGAAAACGCCTGTCAGGATTGTGCCAAATGCTGCTGTACAGATGCACAGATGGACTGGAGTCCTTTCTCTTGCAGTTTACAATCAGATTTAAGCTGAGATGCCTTTTCTTAAAAAAAAAAAAAGAAAAAAAAAGAAGTTTAACAAGGAGGAAGGAAGAATCAGAGGAAAAGTATAATTAATTAAAAGTATATTCTGTCATGTGATTTCCCAGATTTTCCTATTACACAATTTGGTGTTTCTGTAATCTGGAAGATATGTTGGAATTACTTAAGGTTAGAAAATCAGTTATGCCCACGTAAAATTCAGTAACGTGGATATGGAGGAATTTGCATCAGAACTGATCTGTAACTGTTTCCATGTGTCAAGAGCAACGTTGGAGTGATGTTGCTCTGCCCTTTGCTTAGGGCTTGTGCAGTAGGTAATGCCTCCTCCCTGTTTTCGGTTAGGATAATCCTGGAAATAGAAGAACCTGCTTCCAACCATAATGGAGGAGAGCTGCTCTTTGGAGATGATGGGTATCTCTATATATTTACTGGAGATGGAGGCATGGCAGGGGATCCTTTTGGGACCTTTGGAAACGCCCAGAACAAGTGAGAGCCCCTAAAATCTTGTGTGTGCCGTGTGTCCCTCCTGTCACCCTTGGGTTGAGGAGAGAAACTGTGGAGGTAGACCGGGGGGGATTTTCTGTCGTGGGTTTACTTTTTACCTAACTCCTGCGCTGGTGCTTGTGCACAGTTACACTGTGTAACTCCAGTTTCCTTAGGGGAGGTTATCGAGGTGTGTCTTTTTTCCCTGTGAGCAGCGATAGCTCGCTGGGCCTTCCAGCTCTCTGCTCGGAGCCCAGTTTTCTGCAAGTGGGGGGGATCCGTGAAATGGGAAGCGCGGAGCCAACCCTGCGGCAGCTCCAAGCCATGAGCGTGCGTCCGTGGGGCAGTGGGTCCTGGGAAGTCAGTGCCACCTGAAGGCTGTTCAGTGGCCTGGGACAAATGAAATGGTCTTGAAATGGTTGTTTTTTCAGAGATATTTAAAGGCTTGTCTTTTCCAAACCAGAAAGAATCAAACCCTAGACTTTCCAAAAACCCATCTCTGAGTGAGAAGGTATGTTTAACCGAGGTCTAGTTTTATTTCTTTTTTTTTTTTTTCCCCTTTCTTCTCCGAATACAGATCAACCCTGCTGGGCAAAGTGCTGCGGATCGATGTGAACAACAACGACCGCGGGCCTCTGTACCGAATCCCTCCCGACAACCCATTTCTCAACGACCCTAAGGCTCGCCCCGAAATCTATGCGTACGGAGTGAGAAATATGTGGCGCTGCTCTTTCGACAGGGGCGAACCTCACACCAAGGAAGGGAAAGGGCGGCTCTTCTGTGGAGATGTGGGGCAGAATAAATACGAAGAAATTGACATCGTCGAGAAAGGGAAAAATTACGGCTGGAGGGCGAGAGAAGGGTTCAGCTGCTACGATAAAAAACTTTGCTCCAATTCTTCAATAGGTAAAATAGATGTTCTCTCTAAATTACCTATGTCTCACACCGTGCAGTTTTCAGTGCCGTCATTTTTAATTCCTGCCTTCAAATCCTGGCTGCTTGGTGGAAAACACACATTTCTGAGATGTAAATCTATGCAGTCTGAGTCTAGAAGGGAGCTGACTTGGGGATAAGTATTGAAAGTCCAAATGTTACCATTTTTGAGTTAGGAGGAAAATGAAACATGCTAGCTGTTGTTTTTCTAGGTGAGCTGTGTTGTTAGTCAAATTGCTTGGTGATTCTGTGATTTAGGGGGACAATTTCATCTTTTCCACATAAAATAAGCTTTCCTGAAGAAGCAAGAAAAATTTGGAGGAATTGTATTTTTCTCCATAACTCAAAAATAGTGTACTTATTTAAAAAAAAGAAAGAAACATATTGTGTAAGCTGGCTAACCAGTATGCAGACTGCCTGCTTTGCAGGTAACTGAATGACACTGTATTTTTATTTATTTTAGCTACGCCAAAAAGGAAAACCTTAATTTTTTTTTTTTTTTTTTACTTTCCAAACCTGGATTCAGGGTATTTGCTGGCTGCTAAATTCTGGTGCATGTGTGAAGTCATAGTGGATTGTGTTGCAAGGTCAGATGTGGACCACATCTTGTGCTGGAGCATCTCCCCAGAGATCCAGGGGGGCAGTGGGCTGGCACTGATTTGCGCTAGCTAAGATTCAGATTTTTTTCCTCTTCTATGTGCTATGTGGTGGTGTTTAACTTCCTTCCTTTTATTAACTTAGTTTAACTTCCTTCTTTATATTAACTTAGCTACAAGTACAGTGGTAATGATTAAGTGTTTTTTATAAAAATTTCAAGAGCAGGGAGCAGATTTTTTGCAGTCCCTTTGCTGAAGCAGTTGTCAGAGAGCCCGTTTAGTGCTCTCTTGTGTGACAGCGCCTGTGTGAGCGTTCACGGCAAGCACTTTACCGAGGTCTCTGGGGATTTGGAACAATTTCTGATGCCTTTAGAGACTCTTTCGTTAGAACAGTGAAATGTCACAGCCCCTTTAAAATGATAAGTGCAGCTGCAGTGTAGAAAACACTTGCTTTAGATGAAATGCCCCTGGTGCAAGTTCCCCACTGGTGGAGCTGCTGGGTTTGCTACTTGAGGCGTCTGCTATGTGGGCAGGGGGAAAGGCTGTGAGGACGAAGAGGGGTGGGTGCCACGAGGAGATACCTGTAACCCAGGAGTTTCGAAAGAAAGGGGAAGAAGCATCCAATGGAGACCCTCAAAATCAAGGCATCCTCCTTTATTTTGCCTCTGTCTGGTGTTTTAACTTACATTTTACAATGAATATGCCAGTACTACATTTTCCCTGTGCCATACCATAAATATTTGATGCCCCTTTCAGGTTAAGCTTCCCTGTCTCAGAGAAACAGAAGCTATTCGCCCTGACATATGACGTATGTTTTCATCAGTGCCTGCAGTCTGGAGTTACCCATCTCTTTTTCCCCTTTCACCACCAAAACAAAGCTGCATTGAGCAAACATCTCCTTCATGGGTGCAGTGACTCTAAGAGTAACCTGCAAATTCATAGCAAAACCAGCCAGGCTGTGTAGAAATGGGCCAGAAGCGGCACCACCATAGCTGGGTTGTAGCAGGAGAAGAAGGACTCGGGAGGACGGTGAGGTGTCTGGGTAATAGAGAGCACTCAGGCTTATCAGGGATTCAGCTTATATTGCGAGTGAAACAGCAACCAGTCTTGCTGAGCTAGCTTGTCCTTGGTTAGCACAGCCAGCTAGACAGGGCTATCGATCATGTTCTGAAAAGGTGAAAATCAAACTAAATATGACTCCATTGGCACTTCATTTAATTAAGGTGCTCAGATGAACCAGATCGTATCGTGCTAGTCTCAGAACTATCTAGATAAACAGCTGTTCTGCATCATGGATGAAAAAAGGCAAGTCACAGATCTTTTCTCCCCTACAGATGATGTGCTTCCAATTTACGCATATCCACACAAAATGGGGAAATCCGTTACAGGAGGCTATGTCTATCGGGGTTGCGAGTCTCCAAACTTGAATGGCCTGTACATATTTGGTGATTTCATGAGTGGGTAAGTAAATACTTCAGATACTCACTATACCCCCAGCCAAAGTCCTCCACAATACTACGCCTGCCTGCGAGTGCTCGTGCAGTATAAGCACGGAGGGTATGCTGCTACTTGCTGGTTGCAGGCACTGGGCAAAGCCTGACTGCTCGTTACAGAGGGCCCACGTGGCATGTTTTATATAACCTTTAGTCCATGGTGCTGTGCAGGAAATTACAGCAGCTGTCGATGTTGCTGAGTCACATTGTGCCAGTACAAATAAAGGGGCAATGATATGATGTTCATTTAAAGTCCTGGGAGTGGTGTAAAAAAGCGTTTCAATGCATCCTAAAAAAAAAAACCTCTCATGCAATGTTTCCAGACACTGAAGATATTGAAAGAAAAAAATAATATTGTCCAGCAGTGAGTCTGCTGCAAACCTGTGATGAGGCAGGCATGAGACTGGTTTGTTTTCCCCCCACCTCCTCTGCCTTTGCTGTATCTGCATCTCCCAGGCCTCTCGCACGCAGCCCCCGCGCCGCCTGCCCTGGCTGAGGCACGGGTCCTGGGCGCCGGAGAGAGGGGCCACAGAGCTGCGATGAAGCCAAGTGCTACGCATCTCTGGCAAGGTCCCCCCAGTCTGACATCTCTTAAACCCTCCCATATAATTTTTTCTTGTGCTTGTGCTGACCCTGAAAGACAAGGTGTTGCAGGGGTGTATAATATATGTGGTTTAATATTAACAATCTTTCCTTTCTTGGAGGAGCTACACTTCCTATAGTAGCTAATGCAGGTAGGAAGCTTTAAATATCCTTTCAGGTGTCCTGATTAATGTTCATAAATCATCTTCTTGATTGCTTGGTGCAAGTGCTTTTTTGCCTTGCAGACGCCTGATGTCTTTGAAGGAGGATCATGCTACCGGGGACTGGCAGTACAGTGAAATCTGCATGGGGACGGGACAAACATGCATGTTCCCTGGGCTTATCAATAACTATTACCAATACATCATCTCTTTTGCTGAAGATGAAGCAGGTAATCTTTTAACTTTATATGGCACTGAATGGCATGCTTGTGGTTTCTCTTTGGATTAAAACACCAGAGAAGGGGTCAGAGAGGGCTCCTGGGAGGCAGTGGGTGGTGGAGAGGCAGAGCATGAGTCTGTCAATCTTTAAAATGCTGGTGGATGAGATTCCCAGCATCTCCCAAATATCAAACCAAAGTCAGAGTCCTAATTTTGAGGCACCTCCTCTAGCGGCCA
Source organism: Fulmarus glacialis (assembly GCF_000690835.1). Lineage (NCBI taxonomy): Eukaryota > Metazoa > Chordata > Aves > Procellariiformes > Procellariidae > Fulmarus > Fulmarus glacialis. The sequence continues at coordinate 11,838 of NW_009205203.1, forward strand.
GCGTGCCACACGGTGGCTGCAGGGGGAATTGGAGAGGCAGTTCCCTGCAAGACTGAGTCTGGGTGTGCTGCTGCCCGCACACCTCTGGTCTGGAGGGATGGGGAACAGCAGAAGGCAAATACAATTAGAGAAGAAACCTCATTCTTCATGGTGCCATGCCATGGGGAGTGCAGGCCCTGAGAGGCTAAGAAGCTGATACGCAAGTGAGAGTAAATCTATGCTCTTGGCTAGTCAAGAAGGCTGTTGGCATTATTAATGGATACAGGGAAGCAGATGTAATGAACAGTAATTATGAACCTGCTCACCCTGGCCTGGAATATTTGTACCTCTTGACGTGAAGCAAAATGAAAGCCCTATGTTACGTCTGGAGTGAGGCATCAGCTTCACTGCTGCTTAAGTCCATATTTTATTAGTGCCAGCTGGGATTTTGCCTTGCGTAGGACTGAAGGATGTAGTCTCAGTGGAGCTTTGCATAGCTGTGTTTTTAAGACTGGAGACATTTTGCTTTCTAGGAGGGAACTGCTGCAATGTGAAAAGGAGGAAATAAAGAGACCTGGGTTGAAAGCTGGTGGTCGCTACCTTTGTTTGTACAAGGATATGGTTAATTGCCCAGCCCTGCGGCGGGGCAGGCAGAGCATGCAGCTCCTGCTGGGGACAGGGAGAGGTGACCCTTGCTAAGTAGCCTTGTGTGCAACTCGGCAATGCAGGAGTTTGTGTTCTGCCCCGTTGTGGGGAGGTCCTGGCTTTTGGTCACAAGCACCTGCTTCCAGAATGCCCCAATTTTTAAATTTCTGGTTTTCCTGCAGATTATGTCAGGTGTGGATGTTGCACAAATGCAACATGCATTGCATATCATATAAATGCAAATTTTATCATGTAGAATCATAGAATCATAGAATCATTAAGGTTGGAAAAGACCTCTAAGATCATCGAGTCCAACCGTCAACCCAACACTACCATACCCACTAAACCAAACCCACTAAGCGCCTCATCTACACGTCTTTTAAATACTTCCAGGGATGGTGACTCCACCACTTCCCTGGGCAGCCTGTTCCAAGGCCTGACCACTCTTTCAGTAAAGAAATTTTTCCTAATGTCCAGTCTAAACCTCCCCTGGTGCAACTTGAGGCCATTTCCTCTCGTCCTATCGCTAGTTACTTGTAAATGCAAATCATCCAAATTAAGTATTAGCTCAAAAGTTTGACTTTGGTATTTTATCTTTTTTGGAGTTAAAATCCATTTTCTTTAATGGTTAATGTTCATGGAAGGTAGAGCTGTTTTGCAGTGCTGTGGTGAGAAGGATCTCTTTC
>NW_009205203.1:13205-20048 GCF_000690835.1 Fulmarus glacialis
TTATGCCAGGGCAGAGGGCTGCCAAGTGCAGTATCAAGCTGTGAATTGCAGCCCTCGCTCGTGCATCTGGGGAGCGGCGTCTCCCTCATCCTGCGCCTGTGGGCAGAGTCTGTGCAAAGCGGGGAGAAACGCTGCCGCCCTTCTTCTGCCCTGCACTTTTCGGGCGTACTTTGCGTAAGTATAATAGAGCTGGGTGGAAAATTGGGCTGGAGTCTGTTCTCAGAGGTTGTTATTTGCCTTGTATTTGCTTTATTATAATGGAAAGAAATCTGTTGATAACGGTTTAGTGAGTTTTCTTTATCTGCAGTGAACAGTCTTTCACCTTTTTGGTGTGCTGGGAGTCTGGTTTTTTACAAGTTTATCACACAATTTATTTTAACAAGCTTTTCTTCATGGAAGCGTTTGGTTTTTGAAGTTGTTGCTCTGATGAACATTAATCTGGCTGGTGCAGTGGATGTGTTTACGCGGTGGGGATACCTATATTTTGGGCTCATTGCACAGCCATTATAAAGCTAGCAGCCCCGTCCCCTGGCAGCTGAATGTGTCGGGGACACCCCAGGCACTGTGCTATGTCTGTGGGGTGCACATGTGATATAGCCTGTGTGCTTCATGGCCTGAGCATCCCTATTTCTGCCTGATAATTTCCAGGAAAGAGGGGTGGGCTGTGGAGCACACATCACTGCACGGCAAGACACAGTGCCAGGTGTTTCCCATCCCTATTTGGATCAAGGCTGCCTCTGGCCTGTGGTTAATGGAGCCCACCAGAAAAAAGGAAGAAACCAGCCAGGGGTGGCCAGGGGTGGCTGGTTTCTGCCCTGGGAGCATCCGGAGGAGCTTGGCCAGGGCAGCGCAGGAGAGCAGGGAGGAGGAGGGAGGCTCAGCAGCCAGCAGGAGCTGCCACCGACTGCCCACGTCTTCCTTTGCTCACTCTGACCCCTCTGCTCCTTCCCCTCTTCCCCTTGGGGTACCCATAGGACACCCAAAGAATTCTGCCTTACTCACTAAGCAGGTCTCCATTGCCACTTTTTCTTCCTTTTTTTTCCTTTTTTGAAATATTGCAAATTTATTTTTTCTCTCTGATCCTTTTCATTGCACCGCTCAAGCACTTGAGCTGGCAAAAGAGAAAGAGGAGTGTTGGAGGGACTGCTTATCCCAGCCTCCCCTGCACAACAGGAGGAGAAGGATGGATGTGCAATTAAGAGAAAATAAGTCAAATAAATGGTGGATGTTGTTTGGCTGAAGGTCGAGCCCTATCCATGTGACCTGACAGAGCTGTGACGAACCAAATGCCTTTTGTGTGAGATACATCTCACTTTGTGAGTGTGCTAGAGAAAGCAAAAGCAAAATCTTGTTCTTCTGTAATTCACCCCAAAGGAGTGCTTCATCCAAAAGAGCAGAAGGCAGTGTGAACATTCTTAATTTACTTGCATTTTGTTTCAACAAAGGGAATTCAGGGTTTGACTGTTTTGTGTTTGAGAAGTTAAAGGACACAGATCAGACTGAGGTGACAGCTAAAGTCTGGGCAGCTGAACCTGCAGTAGAAATTTGTCCAAGTAATATTTCATGACAATATGTAAAAGCTCCCACTCACTAAGAGTATTTTATGCCACTGGACAGCAGATGAACTCTCACTACAAACCCAAATACAAATGTGCCTTGTTTCCTCCAGTAGCCAGATCTCCGTCTTGGTCCCAGGTTTCCTGATGCTCTCTGGCCTGTGATGCAGAGTTAATGCCTTTGTGCTGTACAGGACAGAAGCTCCATGGAGAGTTTTCATGGCTGTGTTTCGGTTTTTTCCCAGGGGAACTTTACTTCATGTCTACCGGCATACCAAGTGCCACGGCTCCCCATGGAGTGGTGTACAAAGTGGTGGACACATCTAGGTATGAGATGTTCTTGTTGCAAAGCCTAAGTGTGGTGCAGTGTGGATGTGATGAATGATGCTGACTGATGAACTAGCTCTTCTCCCATGCTGGGCCCTTCTGTGGAGCTTGATCAAGGAACGGCTGGAGCAACCTGTTGTGGGTCTTCTTTGCTCCTGCAGTCGTGGGAGTCTACACTGCCTGGTAATCACCAACTTGTTATGGGGCCTGTTGGTGTTATGTGGGTTGGAGATTTGTTCCTGAAAGCTAAAGGAGTATTTTATGGGTGGCTTGTCTTTCTCAGGCAAAGTTTCTCTAGACTCCTGCCCAGAGGAGGCAGTTTTTCTCAATGTGTTTAGTCTCAGTTCCTCTCCATCCCTTGTAGCCAGCTGCATCTCCCGTAAGAGCCCCGTGGCCAGGCAGCTGCAGCCGAAGCTGACCCAGCGTGACCTGCAGTGCTCTCTTGGGCAAACCAGAAATGAATGTCAAAAAGTACATTCTTTTTTGTGTTTCAAAGAAGAAAATGGTTTGGACAAGGAAATAAGACCATTGTTGCACCTTCTGGATCCCATGTGCACGTATCTTCAGACTGGGCAAAGCAGCGAATAGTTGTGTTTTATGGGAAGATTTATAGCTGTTTTTTCCATCTTCCTGTTTTTTAAGCATTACTATTATTGGCGAAACACCAAAATACTTTCAGCCAGACATGCAGAGTGAGACTTTCATAGCTTTTATATTTTTAAAAGGATTAAATTTACAGCTTTAGCTATCTGAGCATTTTGAACCAAATCACTCTTCTGTTTTGTGTTGGAACCAGACCCCGAAGTTAAACAGCCCGCAGAGCTGCCGTGTGTTTTCCTCTGACTCCTCCTCTGTCAGGAGCGTTTTCCATTATCTAACACAGTGGAAGAGTTCCTGTAAACTGTGTGTTAAGAGGCTGATATTACGCAACCTTTGCAAAAATAAATAAGCAGAAGTCAAAAGAAAGTTGTAAGTTTAAGTTTAAAAAGAAGTTTCTTTAGTATGTCGAGTACAGCAATATGAATAAGAAATAACTCATAGGAAAATTCATAAAAGTAGGGAATGTCCCTGTGGCAGTAGTTGAGAGGGGAGCTCTTTGCCTTCCACAGAAATGCAAATGCAAACAATCCTAATTACAAAGAAGTTATACCCTCCAAATGCAAACATCATGCATTTTTGAACCAGTTTGAAAACCTCTGAAGAAAGCTGCAGATTAACGAGCCAGCCAGCGTAGGAAAAAGTGATGATGAACTGAGTGTAACTTCTCAGAAGTGAGATATACCTCCATGGCAAACAAATTTGCGTCAAAATAATGTGTTGTTCAAAGAAGCAGCCTCTGTAGGAGACACTTAGAGCTCTTGTTTGAAACTAATGCATTTTTGGTACTACTTTTGTAGTTTGTTTGGGCTTTATGTACGAATAATAGTGTGTTATTTTGCTTCTCTGAAGGCAACCTGAAAACTTGCGTACACGACCTTCATGTCAGATGCTCAATTCAACATGTCTAGTTTTCTGATTTTTATTTTCAATTTGATGAATCTCTTTCTGTAATGCTTGAACCTGCCAATGTTTTATTTCCTTAATGGATTCAGCAATAGCAAGTGAAAACACAGCCAGAGGACTCCACTGCCTTGTGAATATTTGGACTTTGATCAATGGAGATATGTGATTGTTTAATTATGTTTTCTGCTGTAAGAGATTACTTGGATCATTTAAATAGACTTTTTTTTTTTCCAGTGAGCATTACATTCATTGAAAAACAATGGGAAGCAAAGGCTCACAATGCTAAGGGAAAGGAATTAATTGTACGCTGTATGTGTCCCTTTTTTCGCAGGAGAGCACCACCAGGAAAATGCCAAGTTGAGCCATCGCCAGTGAAAGTAAAAAGCAAGCGCATCCAATTTGTGCCAAAGGAGAGTAAGTGTCACTGTTGCTGCTTATTATTGGTGCATGTTAGCTGGCAGTAAATATAAACTCTAGGCTCGCACTGTCTCTGTGTGCGTGGAGACCACCCAGAACTTCACTCTTCAGAGTATCCTCAAAATTAATTCTTACCAGCTGTTTTGGATCTGAAAAGTTGGTTCAAATAAGGCATAAGGTATTTCCCCTCTCCTGGCCATGCGAAATCTTCTCTGTAGTTTCTGCCCCTGTACATTTTCCCTTTTCCATGCTACATGGTGTTGGTCTCTTCTCCCAAGTAACTAGCAATAGGACGAGAGGAAATGGCCTCAAGTTGCGCCAAGGGAGGTTTAGACTGGACATTAGGAAAAATTTCTTTACTGAAAGAGTGGTCAAACATTGGAACAGGCTGCCCAGGGAAGTGGCTGAGTCACCATCCCTGGAAGTATTTAAAAGACGTGTAGATGTGGCGCTTAGGGACATGGTTTAGTGGGCATGGTGGTGTTGGGTTGATGGTTGGACTCGGTGATCTTAGAGGTCTTTTCCAACCTTAATGATTCCATGATTCTATGATTCTACATCGTACCTGTTTCATTGCCACCAACTTGGTTTCCCCATAACTGTTTCTGTACTGTGATCCTGTGCTCGATGGTGCTTTTCAGTGGTGTTTTTTTGCAGTGCCTTCAGGTAGTGAGGAGCACTTCGGGAGCTGAAGGATATGATGGCTAAAGGGTTGGGAAATAGCTCATTGAGCAAGATGAGGGCTGAGTCATTGTTAGTTGTAAGTGAGACAATATGGGATGAGAAAACGCTCCCAAAAGAGTCTGCGTGATCAGCCATTCAGGTGAACTTTTGGCTTATCCAAGCCCTCCAGGGCTTTTTGATTGCTTCATACTGAAGTATTGTACTGCTACAGCTGGAGCAGTCAACGATGTAGCTGAATCTGCAGCAAGCCAAGTACTATTTATGTTAAATGCAAAACCCTAAATACGCTATTAGGATCTCAAAATTAGATTAGGCAGCATCACCTTTCTTTTCCCCTGTGCATTTTGTTTACACATGTAAGTATCTAGGCAGTACTCTAACAACTTTGTCATGAAGTTAATATTACTGTAGGATCTCTAATGTCAGAACACTTTTATTTAATTTTTAATTACATTAATCATGTTACACTGCATTTGAGTCATTGACAGTTCCTACAGCTTTGACTTCAGGGAGGAATGAGAGCACTCAGCACCTTGCAAAATTGAGTTTTTAAGGTGGAACAAGATCTAAGGCTAATTATTAACTGTTGACATGCCTGAGCATTCAGCACATCTTCAGAAACATTCTCCTTTGCAAGCTGTGCACGCAGTTTCCAAATATTATTAACTTGGTTCGTGTTCAGCCAGCTTTGTCTCTGTTTCTGCATTATTCTCTATGCAAGTCCAAAGTTCAGACTTTTAAACTACACATATGACTAAATCTTCTGGGTTTGTTTACAAGGTAGTTTTTATCATCAAATAAAGCTTAGGAACAGTGGGAGAGATTCTGCTAAGTGTCCAAGAAATAAATTCACATGTAGGTGAAAACCAGGCACGAAGATTTTGATTCGGAAGCATGCAAACAGGATGTGTAGCTGTAAATATTTTGCTCTCTTCGTTAGTGTTTAGCATGAATGTAACAGAATCGCAAATGCGGCTTGCATTAGCTGGACGCGTGCATTTGTTGGAAGTGTATTTAATAAATAGCTTGACGAAGAGTAATATATAATAACAACTTGATTCAGTGAGGTGAAAAGCACTCCCAGGTGACCATTAGCTTTCATGCAGCCCTACATATCTTTATATGAGTTCCAGGATTTTTAAGAGCTTTGCCAGATCAGGCTCCAGCAACTGAGGTGTGCACAGGTAAGGCTTTCACATTTGTTTCTTGCCTTCAGAACCTCAGCTTCCAAAGAAGGGAAGTATTTTCATGCCACAAATACAATTCCTCTCCAAAGAGCATTATTTGGAAAAACTGGACCGCTGCAAGGGTTTGTCTTTTGGGGATGATAGATATTAAGCACAAATAAGACAGTCATATTTTTTCTTATCTCTGTACTACAAAGCAAATGATGAATGAGAATGGATAAATCTAGGATATAATTAAAAAAGTCATGATGTCTTTGCAAATATATGTGACACCGTCCCAGCCCAGTAGATTGTTGTTCTGAGTAATTCTGAATTGCTTCCTTCTGACAAGCTAAAACTTATTTTTAAGCTAAAAATAGAGCGCATGTGAATAAGCAAGTCCAGTAATGCCTGGAAACTGTGACAGCAAAGAATTTTCAGCTCTTCAGAGTTCAAGGCTCTTTTATTTTTTTTCATGAGGAAGAAAAAACCCAACCCCAAATCCTGTTTTATGTGTTGTCCTGGCAACTCCGTTCCTTTTGCACATTCCAGTTGCCAGAGAGAATTGATTTTGAATGTTCCTGATTTCAGCTCCTCTGAATAAAGCATCTGGCCCAGTGGGGAGGCCGCCGCTCTCGCTCTCGGTCTGGTAACGATCCAATCATTAGTAATGAAGAGAAGAGCAGAAATAATGCCTGTCTTTAAAATGCTTTCAGCAGGGGAGAAGGGTAAGGTGGGGAACTCCTCTTCTGACCGTGAAACTCCAGTGCCCACCCTTTCATGGCCAGGCTGAGGTTTTGCCAATAAACTGCTTGGAGTTTCCTTCTTGGGAGAGGGTTGCTAGTTGGCATTAAGCCCTGCAGTCCTCTCTGCTAACTAAAAGCAGCCGACATTTTTCGCTGGGGAAACATTGGCTCGCCAGGAGCGTTGTCGCTTCTCAACAGGATCAAGTAAGCAAATTCCAAGAAACGAGTTAAATAAGTCAGAAATCAGCGCTGGTTTCATATAGTTGTCTTTAAGTAGTGTCTGTAGATTGACAGACTCATGGTTTCCTGGGTTTTTCCCCCAACAGAGCTTATTGTGAAAACCCCAACGCCGCGTCCGCAGCTGAAGGCCACCGAGGCCCCTCGGGGAGGCAGGCCAGGCCCCGACACCCCCCGCGCGCCGGCTGGGGAGTGGCTGGGCCAAGC
>NW_009205204.1:0-245 GCF_000690835.1 Fulmarus glacialis
TGGGATGGGTGAGGGGGTTTGTTCCCCATGTATGAACCCTTGGAGAGGAGACTCTTCCCCTCCCAGATCCAGGACTTTTTGGGGCCCGACAACAGTAACAGTGTCCCAGGGCATCCCTGTGCCATGTGTCCAGGTGACATCCTGGTTCCTTCGGTGCTCAGGAGGGGGAACAGGTTTTGTTTCACTGCTGCATTAATGTCCTGCTTTCGGCTGGGATGGAGCTACTTTTCTTCCTCTTAACTGGT
>NW_009205204.1:728-953 GCF_000690835.1 Fulmarus glacialis
GGGGTGAACGAGCGGCTGCGTGGTGCTCAGTGGCCGGCTGGGGTTAAACCACAACAATTAACCAGCAGTTGCCTGCTACCCGAATCATCTTCTGCAAGGATGGGGTGGAGGAGTACAGCCTGAAAGCCCAACAGGGGCAGCTGAGGTACTTCTGCTGCTGAACGTCACCCTGCGGAGCGCAGGGATGTACGTGTGTGGGTACCAGCACAAGAATGAGAGGAACTG
>NW_009205204.1:1390-2620 GCF_000690835.1 Fulmarus glacialis
GGTATGATCTCTTCCCTCAGTGCTCCCCGGCGCCTGGCTGTCACAGGTGAGACGTGGCACTGGGGCACGGGCAGGCACCACTGCAGGGCCCCACAGACCCCCATGGAAGGAGAGGACCCTGCTGTGCCCCATGGCGTGTCCCCAGGCGGTTGGGATGCTAGGGGTCAGCGTGAATTTCAGCCCAGCCTTTGCACCGGGGCAACTCCTCCCAGTCACAGGCGAGCATCCTGCGCCGGCCCTGCCCCCAGCATCATGGAACGGGGAGAATGGTGGTGTGCGATGCATTGATTTGTTTACCACGTCAGCTGATAGATGGTGGATCAGGGGGTCCCCACATTTGCTCTGTCTGTGTAGTACCTGGGAGAGCTGGACAAATCCAAAACCCCATGAGGCTGGGATTTTCCCATGACTCTACTGTGGTTGTCCTTGCCCTCCTTTCATGGTACCAGCCCAGGCCAAGGGTCTGTAGGTGTACTGGGCACCAGAAGCATGAAGCTGCTGTATTTTTTATTTTGATCAAACTGCTATGAAGCTTCTCTCTATGCCAACTTATGAGAAAGTGAGAGGTGATGCAGCCATCTTCTGAGTTATCCAACACAAGACATGGTGTTCACGTGGATCCTCGCTGGCTCTCTCTCCCCCCCGTGAGGATGTCTGGACATTTGCTGGACATTTCTGGAGAGGCTCAGGATGGCTCCTTCATGAGTTGCAATTCTCCCGTTCCCCACCGATTCAGGGCTTTAGCTCTTCTGGAGGAAATGTTTGCTTGGAGACATCTCAAAAGACCCTGACTCTTCTCCACTAAAACACCCTGCTCCTACCTTTGTGAAGATCATCATGTGCAGGCAAGGAAGCCATGCACACAAGTTCTCTGAGAGAGAGACAAATGGGGAAAGCATGGAAGATCTACGAGCTGTAAATAAAAGCATGAAGTTGTACCCCAAAGAGAAAGGAGCTGCTGTTGCCTTACCCCAGGTGAGATGTCGGGTGAAATGCCCCCCCTTAGAGTGGCTGTCTGTCTCCAGGGGTTGCAACCGAAACCAGTGTCCTGCTTCTGTCTGGGACAGAGTTAACTTTCTTCCCAGTAGCTTGGGGGGCGTGCTGTGTTTTGGGTTTGGTATGAGAGGAGCGTCGATGGCCCTTTGACGCTTTGGTTGTTGCTGGGTGGTGCTTGCACCGGGGACATTTTTTTTCAGCCTCTCATGCCCTGCCAAGTGCAGGGGAAGCTGT
>NW_009205205.1:0-20078 GCF_000690835.1 Fulmarus glacialis
AGAGGCCAGCTGCTGTGCTGGGCTTCGCCCTCGTTGTTGGTACTGGTTTAATCAGATGGCTAATGATTCGCGAGAGTTAAGGCTGAAAAGGCTGTAGAACAGACCTGGGAAAGTATGAATGCAGCGGCATTCAAATTGTAGTTTCGCCTTGCATAAACTGCTTGAAAATAGCGTCCGTAGATTTTTATTTATTTGTTTGTTCTCAGTTGTGTTAGTGGCATGGAGTTACAGCTCTGCTTCTCTATAGGTGGAGTTTATTATTTTTTTCCCTGAACATTATAATCAGTGTATTGTCAGCCCTTAAATTACAGACTCTGTGACAGCTCTTTAAAGCGTTAAATTCAATTACCCCGTTCCTGCTTTCTGACTGTAATATCTATTTTGCGTTCCTGTGGCTAACTGAACATACAAGAAAGGCTTACCACGCGTGCTTGAGTATATCCTTTCTTTACTCCCTTATTTTTAGCTAGCGTCCTGCTTGTCTGCATCTGGCTTGTCACAAGTTTCAAAACCCTTTGCAATCTTAATACGGCCATCTAGGAAATCTCTGTGAGGTGAGAGCTATAGGTGAGCGAGGGTGGTGCCCTGGAGGGACAGGGATGTCTCCTCCGGGGGAGCAGGGCTCCCCGGTTGCCTGCCGCTGCGGGCACTGGGGCCGGGCAGCAGGCTGGTCCCGTGCCGGCCCTCTGCAAATTCCCGCTGCCCCTGGTGCTGCCGGTTACGCAGCTCTCTGTGGTGTTGGTGAGAAAACCACATGACGAAGAGCTCGGCTCACTTTGTCCATAAAAATTCTGATTCATAGCTGTTCAGCCCGTGAAGCTACTGCAACTTTTGAAGTGTTTTCAAAGTACAGACGTAGTCTGGGTGGCTTTTTGTTTTATTGAATATCTTTTCCTTCCTGCTTTTGGGGGCTGCTGTGGTTTCGGTTATGTACGAGGGGCTGCAAGGAGAATGAATCCTGTGTAGAAGGAAAAGAGAAGGATTTTTAATTTTGAAGTAAAACATCTTAAGTATAGGAAAAGCTAGAAGAATGATTATATTAGCTCTATTAATGATTTATTGTAAATAGTCTTTTTTTGAGAAGCTAAGAAGGCCAAAACTCATCAGGCGTGTCCCAAAGAACCCAAGTGGGAACTAAATCTCTTCTAAAAAGCCCTGAAAACAAAACCAACGTATCAATGTCTGTCAGCATTACTGATCTGCAATGTCTGTCAGCAATACTGATCCTATTGAAAGTCTGTAATGAGAAATATTTTTCTTTGCTCATATTTGGAAGCATTTTAGGATCTTATTATTTGAGCCTGTAATTTGAGCACTTCATGAAAGATGAGTCTTGTTTTCATTTGCACTGGTAGCTTTTCCTATATAAATATCTGCAAACTCATTTCCCTGTTTCTTCCCCTTGCCTAACGATTTATATTTGCATAAAATAAAAGTAAATTTGAATCTATTTTGTACCCTGTATCAGTCCTTTTCCCCTCCCTCTCTTCCTATGCTTTTCTAAATTAGGAAATCTTAAAAACATTTAAGTGATTTAAAAGGTTTTGGGCTCCAAAATATCAAATAAGAAATATCAAATTCTCTGTCCTGTTTTCCTTATAGTCCTGCCTTAAAACAGTAAAAAAAAAAAAAAAAAAGCTCTTTATATCATTTAATTGAAGGGATAGCCTCTGAGGGCTTTCTTCGCCTTCTTGCTGGGTAGTTGTTACAGAGACATCAACTCCTGCTTCAAGCTTCTCTTGATTTACATAATCTTGGTATAGGTATTTCCTAGTGAGATGACCAGGACTTCTGAAGTGGCAACTGCATTTCATATGTGGGTTGGTTTTTTGTTTGTTTGGGTTTGTTGTTGTTATTTGTACGGTGCTTTCTACAAAAATGTAAGCTATGAAAGTTCAGGTTAAGAGTACTGTGCAACTTAGTAGGTAAAAAGTTAATCTTCTTATGCAGTTACTTTGGGGGGAAGGAAGATCAGATCAGTTTAAGTGCTCTGAAAAAAATTATTTCCTCTTAACTAACTAGTTGGACCCCTTTAATGTCTGGTTACATAAACCTACTTTTCTGGCTGTATGCAATTTTCTAGAAGAAAACAAGAAAATACTGAAATGTCGTGTGTGCGCACACTGAGAACAAGCAGCAGGTTTTATGTTACATGTGATTAAATAAATCCATGTCTGTACTGAGCAGGGTTCATTCTGGCAGGAGTTTTCCCTTCAAAATCATCTGTATTAGTAGGCTTCTATTTTCCCTTTGCCCAGGTGTTCAGAGTAAAGAAAGATGAGATATTATGTCCCTTTTTAATTAGTGTTGTGTGCATGGTTACATAATTTAGTCTTTAAAATATTCAGTATTCACGAGTAGGAATCCTTTTTTACAAACAATTTTAGTTGCAAAACTTCAAATTAAATGGTGTGGTGTTTGGCTGAGGTTGTTGCTCTCTTTACAAATGGATTTCTTGGTTCTGTTGGAGGTGTGCTCAAAGACGACCAAGTCTAACACTTGATACAGAGGCTCTTTATAATAGAGTTCCGCTGGTTCTTCTTCCACGCTGCTCGGCCTCCTGTTCGAGGGGTTCATCTCTTCTGCTGGGAACGTCACTCACGCGAAGCAACCTACTGGCAGCATGTAGGTCCTGCGGATGGATCTTTTGCATGATGGTTGCTTGGGCATTTGTGTGGGTTTTTTGAAATCTGTAGCCTTATCTTACTCTCTTGGGACAAAATATACATAATGAAGGCTTTTGTTCAAACATCAGCAAATGAGTCCTACAGCTGGCCTATAAATAGTTTGGTCTCGTTAGGAGGAGGTGTAATTTTAGAATTGGTTTTACATAGCTGTGGGCTGCTGCTGGATGGGGCTGGCCTGCTTTTTCGTCGCTGGCAATGTCCTTCCGTTGTCAGGATTGTACTTCCAGTATCAGGTCAAGTGATTGTGCAAGGTGTGTTGGATCAGCCACTTGAAACCCTTGTGTCTGAGTAGATTTCCAGCATGTGCTTTCCTGGTGAAGTGATGGAAACAGTAAGAATTCAATCACAGGTTAAGAATTTAAAACAGGATCAATGGGGTACCTTCTCTAGGTGGTATAAATGGGATTTTGCCAAGACACTGGTCCCTGCACATTCATTCCTGTGTCCAATTTGAACAAGTCCAGCGCTTCAGTTGGTAGGTGACATTGGTGTACAAAATAAATTGTGGGTTTGTTGGGTTTTTTGTTTTCTTTTTTTCCCCCGTGTTGTTGGATCTCAGATGACATCTTTTCAAACTGAAGTATAGTAACAGTAAAACGCTCAAGTGGACTAAGCCTGATACAACACACTCTTTATTTGGAGGATATTTTACAGCATCTTAGCAGGACTTATAAACCCCAGGTTGTAGTTTGCAAAGTGTGATTTGCTTCTTTGTTGCGTGCTCTGAACAATGCTAGGAATGTTTGGGTGCCATTTGGGTGCCATTTTGGGATGAGTGGATGACTTCATATGAGGTGTAAGTTTTGCAAGTGTTTTTCTGCTACTTAGTGTCATGCCTAGTTTTCCTTTGCGTCTTGGGTGTGTTCTTGACTCATATTCCTCAGCCCTTTTCTGAGTAGCAATTATATGGGAGCTTTTTGAAAAAGGCAAAAATAAGTAAGTCACTTTCAGCTTTGTATTTAGAACAGAGCAACCAGAGTTCTTCACTGCTTTGTTCATTTACAAGCCTTACGTGTGTCACCCCTATCTTTCTGCTGCTGTAGATTAAGTTCTGTTTTTCTTGGCAAGGTGCTTGCCTCCCCCCCGCCCCCCCCAGCGTCTTCTCAAACCAATACTGGTTCCCTTAACGAGAAAATACCTTCCACATCACCTCCATATGAATTTTTCAGAATTTCTTGGTATAATTTTTCTGGGATAATACAAAGACAGGAATTTGAAATAAGTCTTCAAGCAAAATTATATTAGCATGCTTTAATTTACCTCTCCTCTTAAGTGTAGGTGCTTACCTTTTAAGCTCAAACAGCTCCGTCATACACTATTAAAAGATTAAGTCTTTACTCCATCAGGTTCTGTATACTTCTAACACTGGGAGGGAATTGAATGTTCCAACACAAAAGCTGTTAGAGCCTTCATTAAAGTTATCTGAGGGTGTGTGGAGGTGTGTGTGACTACATTAGACTGATTATCCACTGCCTCCCCTCCTGCCCCCCAACATGTACCTCAGACAGAAAGACATAACTGTGACTGAACAATCTTCCTTTCATTTCAGACCTGGGAAACTCTTTATGTTCTTTAAAGTTGTTTTTTTTTTCCCAGCTATGTGAGTTGTTACAATAGAAGATGTTCCCTTACCTAGCATGTTCTTCTTTCCTGCCCCCCTCCAAGCTGTTTCTGTTGTTGATTTTGAATACAGGGTTTGCGTTAAACCTGAGATGTAACAGCTTAAGTGCCCTTCCACCCACCCTAAAGCTCAAGGCTTTGCCCTGGTGGTGATGGTGGCTACGAATTCATTTCCTCCTGGAAAACTGACTGTTTCTCGGTGTCTCTGACAGCAGAGCTGCTGCAGCTGCACAGGCTCGCTGCTTTCCAAAGGGTAAGGTCTCGTTCCTGGCCACCTTGTTCTTGCCCCTGATCCCTTCACATTGTACCATCTCTGGTATTTCATGTTCCCTTCCGTGGACTGATTCAAGTTACTAAATCTGTGCAAAACTGTCCTGGGGAAGATCCACAGCCCTGAACAGGAGCTTGTGTTCTGATCTATCTGCTAATGTGATAGCTTTTTCAGTCGGAAGTGGATGGTCTCCACAACTGTAAGTAGTTTTTGAGGCATTACAAGTTGGTGGGCTAGGTTGGACCAGTGAAGCTACTGAAGCTTTTTTTTCCCCCCCTTAAGTTCCATTTTTCAAATGATCACATGTATTAAGAAAATATCATCTTCTCAGAAGTTTTTTGAAAGCTTGTTTGCTATTGATGAGACTTTGAAGATAAAGACCAGACTGTTAAAAAGCTCTAATATAAGGCATTGAACATCCTTCAAATTCTCACCCCTTATAGGTACTTTCATAGGGTTTGAGCTTTCTTTGAAAATCTTGTCTAATTTGTCTCTCTTTGTCATTTTCGAAATAATATATTGGGGTTTTTTTAAATAGCCTAGTATGTCAAGTTCAATATACAATAGAAAATGGTAAGTGATCCCTGAAGACATAACTGTGGCTTACTAACTTCATCCGTCTGTTGCGAGCCATTAAATACCACAAAATTTGTGAACATAAACCTGTGAAATGTGTCTTTATTAGGAAGCCAGCATAAAAATATCCTGTAATACACTCTAAGGTGTGAGTTTTATTGCTTGATTTCAAAGGATTTTGCATCAATAGATACTTGAGTTGCTTTGCAAGAGAAGATACAGCATTACCCTTCTCTAAGTAGCTTTTTAATAAACGCTGATTAAATCATTTATACTTGGGATTTTTAAGTAACAATTGGGTTATACATTTTGAAAATGGATTAAAATGAACCACTTGCTGATGATAAGAAAAATATCCCAAACTTGATCCTTTTCTGTTTGCCTGAAACAGAATAGTTTCTGATATTTGATCATTACTGTATTATAGGAATAAAAAGTTGGAAAGCAGCAGGCAAATGTGGAAGATCCCTTTGATTTTTATTAAAAACCACAACTGTTTGTGTTAGAACCAGAACTGGTTTTTTTCAGATACTAGTTCTTGCTGGTAGTTTAAAAGGACCAAAAAATAAAATCTTTTTCGTTTTAGATATGATCATATTTTTGTACATTTCACAGTTAATACTTACGGTTTGCTTTTTGGGGGAAAAAAGTTTTTGGGGTTTTTTTTGATAGGTTTCTTTATTATTATTTTTGGGGAGGAGCCAACTGCATTACTGAAGTTGTCCAGTCCTTCTCACTGGAAAACCAGTTTGCCTGACTAATTGCTGAGGTTGAGGGTTTTTTTATGTCTTGGGGTCAGACTTGAAGGCAAGGGAGAGTAGACTGGGAACAGACTTGCTTCGTCTTACCTTGACTTGACATTGGCTTTGAGATCCAGGCTGTTCTTCCAGGGCAGTGTGGTAAGTCATAGACTTACAGCATGTGCTGCTGATTACTCAGGACAAGGAACAGTGCAGCTGCTCCGTGGCTGAAGACCAAAATACAGTTCTCAACTGTTACAAATTTAATCTGTTTCTTATACAGGGTATCATACATTCTTTTCCTAGTGTTATTTGTTGGGGTGGGTTTTTTTGGTTTTTTTGGTTTGTTTTTTTTTTCCCCCTTTCCCTTCCTGACATGCACAGAAGAATTAAATTACTATTTTAGATTTATACTAAGTGTGCGTACAAATTCCTGTCGTAGGACTACATACCAGTTGATAGTATATAAATTTTGTATGTCAGTCATCTTAATATCACAAGTGTCTTTGGAATACCTTCTTTACCTCTTTGGGAGACAGTCAGCGTAAAGTCCCAACTGCTTAGTTGCATGTTGAAGATTCCCATTGCTTTAACTGTATAGCTATGTGATTGATTTCCTATTTTTCCAGGCCTTCACAACATTGTGTTTGCCTACTCATGCAACATACCAGAGACTGATCTGTTCCCTTGCTATCTGTAAATACTTGTTAAAGCTCCTGGCAAGCCTGAAGTATCATCCTGTGCAGTGATGGTTCTCAAGAGGGACCCTATTGGTACAATAACTAACAGTGGCTTTACTTATTTACATGGAAGAAGTCTCTTCTGTGAAGATAAAAAGCTCTGACTGTACTCTAGTAACATCTGATGAAACTTGACTTTTCCTTTTTTTGACAACCCCATGGATCATTAACACAGACAAATGAAATTTAAATACTTAAGCAGTAAGGACTGAGATGAGCTGAGGAATTCCAGAAGGTTATTCCAGAGATCATGCTTCATAATATCCAAAGTTTGTAATTAGCAGTAACTTGAACTGATCTAGATTTGTTAGCCAGTAGTTGAGATACAAGTCTGAAAATTTTGGTTCTACTTATAGTATCATTACTAGAATTTGAAAACTTATTTGTAGAAATGAAGGTAAGAGGGACTATTGTCATGAGCAGTTGAAAGACAACAGCAAGAGAAAAGGAGATGCGAAAAGCTCCAGGGAGCTGGAACACACTGGCACTATCATGAAAAAGAGTTAAAGATAGACTTTATATGTGTATGCAAACAGTTGGACTCCAGGAAAAGAAATAGCAATATTTCTTCTTAGATAATGATATCTTTAATCATACGTGCTTTTGTCCTGGTGAAGAAGCAGACAGTGAAATCATGTGGTTTGAGGGATACTTGATGGCCAAGAAAGGTGGAATTTTGAAAGGTGCGTTTTTTGTGACAGAATCTTTGGATGGGCTGTAAGTTCGTCCCAATTGCAATGGGTGCTTGAGAAGAGTAGAGATTGGCGATTGTATTTGTGGAGATTGGATGTCTGGCTCTGTCTGCCTGCAGAAGTGACTCATAGCAGCCTAAAAATATAGGAAAATGCGGTTAGAGTAAAGGGACTTGCAAGTAGGAGAGTAGCAACAAGCACAGAAATACTTGGAAGAGACTGCAGAACCACCTGGAAGGCTCTGTGGAGAGCATGGGGGGAAAGATAAAATGTGGAAAATGCACTTGTCCTATATGACATACAATGTTTGGAGAAAAATGCTTTAACAGCTGCCAGCAATACAACCTTTTTCAAGACAGCAAAGCTGAGATCTTAAAGTGAGCTTGAGATTACGGCACAGGAGGTCACTGGTCTCCAGCAAGGAGCTCTTACAGCGATGCTGTCTGTAAAACTGGATAGTGAGTAGTCATGTGGAAGAGACACAGAGAGACTAGTAGCAAAAGGGTAAACGGGATGCTGCTAGTAAATATTGTATTTAAAAGGAAGAAACCTACAATTTCCCACAGTACCTAGTTAGCCTATATGAAGGGTTTATCTTGAGTTTTTGTGCATACTTTGTGTGTTATTTTTTTCATGAAATCATTTGATTCCTAAGGATTATGCCAGGGAAAGTGTACCTCAAATCATTCCCAGTAGCCCACAGCTTCTGATTTTGGGAAGGTGAGTTGATGCATAAGGTGTTGAGTGTAAAGATACAACAGTTTCTAGGGGATGGTTATCCTGAAAAATTTGAAAGAGAACTCTCTTGGTTTATGTATTTTGGCTTATGTAAGCATGTTGTAGTTACTGTGAATAACAGAGCCAATGTTTTGGTGTAAAAACATGGCTTATCTTGAATGTATGAAGGATTCCTGCGTTTACTAAAAACTTAAAAAGGAAGTCTAGTAGTTACCAGTGCTGCCAACAGGTGAATTTGGAAAGAGTATAAAAATGTAGGGAGTTTGTCAAAAGAATAGGTGGAGACAAAGAAAAGAGCCCAAGCATGAAGAATTTCAGAAAGGAGTTCTATCAACCAGACGTTACCAGTTTGCTTGGAAGAAAAATTGTGGGACCATGAATGTCATTGCTTTGAAGCAGATTGTTCCCTATGTCAATAGTGTCTGATCCCTGATAAGAGAGAGTAGATTTTTTTTTCAAACAAATCTGGGTATTACCTTTGTTCTTAACTTTTTTTATTTAAATATTTTGGCTTGTGGTTTGTGAGCTGAATGTATATGCTTATACATACTAGAAGGAAAAACATTCTGATGGTGAATTGTTCCTTGTATATCCTAACGTAGCTTTATTAAAAAGCTTTCAATCCAAATGTGATAGGACTTGCTAGATCTGAGTTTGCAAAATCCCAGAAATTTTAAGTTTGTCCCAGATGATTACAACTGGATGATGTGTTGAAAAATGGGATTTAATGGAAACTGTGTGGAAGCTGCTATGGCTTCATACTCCTCTTCCCGCTCAGCCTGTAGACTGTTCCTAGTGAAGCTTTTTTTTCCTCAAAATGCAGAGCTAGACCTTCTATTTTAGCTTGCTGAAAGTGAGTGATCAAAATAGATACGAAAAGAATGATTTGGCTCCTTCAAAGGCACCAAGAAACTTGGAAATTTAATTTATATCTGTTGATAGGACATGCTTTCACAGGTGGCAGTAAGTTTGAAGATCAGACTTCTATGAGAAACAGAAGGCAACTGAAGTTATGTCTTCTGAGAAAGGATACATGAAGACAAAGCCCCTAAAACCCACTGGAAACTAGAGATATTCAAGAACCATACAATAACAGCAACTGGGGTAGAGGCTGAAGAGACTTTTTGAGATTTGGGTTGAATTTTCTTAAGGAGTTTTGTATGGCGTATACTGTTCTAACTCATATGTTTTCTCACATTTTTAGCATCAGTTGTTTCTTAATGGCATCATAAAATACCTGTTTTCAAGAGAGGAGAGGTAAAGATAATGCCATTTTGAAAAAGCAGCAGGGCATTAGGACAAGGTGTCTTGGACACACAAGCAGTTTTGAGTATATGGACCCACTGTTACTTGTAGTTACAGTAAACCTTTATTGTTATGTTCTGTTTAAGATAACAGACACAACACAGATCTTATGTGAACAAGATGTATTTTCCAGTAACGCTGTTTTTTTTCTATTGTGAAATATGCTTTCTTAACGAGCAGGCTGTTCAGTACCATCAGTTCATTTTGTGAACTCTCGACATGTTTACTGCTATTTGAATACGCTCTGGGGACACTTGGCATTTATTAGCATTGTCACGGGCATTTCTCGTGAAGCACATCACGAACACAGTACAAAAAGCCCAAAGCGTGGATGTAAATAAATAGTAAGTACTTCTGCAGATCAAGCCAGCGCTGCACACAAACAAGCTGTTGTACTTCCAACTGAAGTGATATAAGATGTTTCTGCTCCTCCTGCTGTGCCAATACCCACTGGCATTCCCCACAGCTGAAATGCATATGTGACCGTGTGTTCACCCTGTTAGTAAAGTTGGTGAGTTTTAATCACTTGTAGCAGTTTTTTAAGTTAAGTCGTTAGAGAACGCAGTTTCATGTTGTATCTAATCTAGCCTATTTACATTTACCTCGTACCAGCACTGGCATTACTATGATCCTGCAATTAAATACTTCAGAAGACTTCAATTTTTTTATTATTTTTTACTTTTTTGTTGTTGAGGCTTATTGTCTGTTGGATTAGTCCATAAATAGGCTTTCTGTGGGGTTGTACAGAGGATGCGCAGAAATGCGGTTGGAGAGAAAGGTAATGCTTCCTCAGAGGGTATCCATCGAGTGGCTCAGCCATGGTGTAAAAACCGTGGCCGTGTTTTCACTTAACACTTTAGACCAATGTAATTTGGCTTTGCTTCAGAAAGATCTAATCTCGTCCACTCCAAACGATTAGTTCCTGCCCCTCCTTTTGTGTCATTGCATATTTTGAATAGCGTACACTGATAAGGGCTAAACTAATGCTTACTGGGGGGAAAGCCTGGCTATGTTAGGATAGTTCCCACCTGAGACATATGAACAGAATCAAATATCTAACCTTATATATGTTAGAAGAGCATCAATCGATCTTCTTCATGTGTACACAAATTTTCCATATGGGTTTGCTATTTCAAAAAGTTAATTTGAATTAATTTGTTAGTGGAGTGTGGGGCACGGCACAGAAATCAGTGAAGACTTCCCAAACATTTGGTATGTTTTATTAAGAATACTAACTGTTGTGGTGTTTTCTTTTTAAATAAATAATTTTTATTTATTTGTAGGTTTTCACTGCTGCTTCTTAACCTGGAAGAATATTACTTTGAACAGCACACAGCTAATCATATTATAAATAAAGGTTGCAGAGATGAAAGGTACAAAACTCTGACTTACTTTCATATACTGGAGTTGTTCTAGTCTCATGTATCTCTAACACATAACTACTTTCTTTCTTATTGTTCCTTTTAGGAAATTCAGAGGCTCTCTAAAAATCTGTTCAAAGTCAATCATTTTTGAAGCTGATGACAATATCCAACCCATTATCAAGGTAAGTAGTGCAAACTTAAAATTTCTTTGAGACTCTCTTTAAAAAGCTTTTAAGAACGAGTATGTATTTTTATAACTTGCTGCAGATACCACTGAGAGACTGCATTAGTATAAAAGCCCCAGAAGATAATGAAGCAAATAACCCTTTCACACGGTACGTGAATTTGAGTTACTGTATATATTTATTTAATTCCTTTTAAAGCTGAAACGCCCATCTCTTCAAATATCTTATTTACATTTTAGGGATACATCTGGAGGGATTTCTGTTGTATGTAACCAGGTAAGACCTGCATATAACAGATTCTTGATGTATAAATGAGAGAGGTTACGTTCTTTAATAGTGTCTTTCTTGAAGCTGGAGTCTTAGGGTGGTGGGTTAACTGGAAACAAAGCTAATTAGTGTCAAAAACTTAGCATTAATGTGAAGCTGTTGATGCTGGAAATTTCAAACTGTTAATGACTTCATTAACTCATTAATTTGATAAAGTGAACTTTTTGCACTGTGCATTTTATAATGGAGCTTAGGGCAATTTTAGAATTGAATGAAAAAGGAGGAGAGACTGAAATTAAACTGGTTATTAATCATCTTTTTTTTGGTCTTGCTATATTGCTTCTCCTACTTTCTGCAGCATGTAGTGGTAATGGCAAAGCTATCTTGATCCTTGCAGTTCAGCTTTGTGAAAACATTGGACTGTACTGTATGTCCACCAAATAATTTTCAGTAGCTGTCCTAATATTGGGTTAAAGTTTCAATCCTGAGTTGTAATTAATTTGGATATGCTCATACTTAATGTTAACTAAGGGAATATACTTCAAGCTTTGATAAATTGCAACTGATAGGTGTTCCAAAGCTGTAAAAGTTTCCAAAAAATGTTAATGTTTTCATTTCAGGAAAGAACAGAGATGAGGTGGGAAATATTCTTTTAAACATTCTAGCATCTTTGTAAAATCTGTCTTTAACAATACAGAAAATTGATAGCCTTGCTCAGTTAAGTACTGCTGCAGTCAAGCATTTAATATTATCTATGCTGGAGAAGTTTGTGGACTGTGTTAAAGTAATCAGTATATTTAATTTCATCTTGAAGCTGCTTCTGTGAAGAGTATTGTGTAATCAAAGTTTCTTGTGTTGGCAGTTTTTTTTGTGTGTGTTTTTAAAAAAGGTATTTCTAACTGTTCGATGCAATTGTTCCACCATACATCATTAGTATATGTTCTGAAGAAAAAATGATTTATAAAAACATCTCATAGGAAAGGAGAATTAACTTTTAAAATGGCAAGTGTGGTTAGCACCCCCCACTCCCTGCCCCTCCCATGTGTAGCTTGCCAGTCATCCTCCTGTCTCTGGGGAAACGTTCTGAAATAGTTGGGTGGTGTGATAAATGCTGGTATTTTGTATAAAAGGCATAGGGACTTTCGAGTGTGAAGTACTTGCTGGTTGTACTTATGACAAATCATGGTCTAATTATAATATTTTTTCTAAGTAGAATTTCTGCCTTGTAGGAGACTGCATGTAGCGAATAATTGGAACATCTTAAACATCTTCGCCTTTTCAGGCTAAAAAAAAATTGTTAATGCATAGCTGGATAAGAAGCTTTGCTTGGCATAACAGGCAACTTAGAAATTAATGGCTATAAATACAGCAAATGGAAATAATAATTGGAGATTATTTCAGTATTTTTTCTCAAGATGAAATTGGGGAAAAATCCTCCAAAATAGGAAATGAATACAGTATGCTAAAGTTTTTGCTCTGCTTACTTTTTTTTTTTTTTTTTACTTGTATTGTCTACTTTTTTGTGTAATTTGGGGCTCTCGGTGTAGAAAAGTGTTTAATTGTCCTGCAGAAGAGCATCTTGAGTGTAAAGCAGGTGTCTCTTACTCTGATTCAGGTCTGTACATGCTGATGTCAGATGAAAGGCACTAACTGTCATTATTTTTTAACGTAGCACTTGGAGAAGCATGCTGAGCTTGTAAGCTTCTGAGCATACCACTCACTTTCTTCTGGCTGGACGGTGCTGTGAGTGGTCATGTGGTGAAAGTTGGCTCTGAAGGTTGTCAGCCAGTGGGAAGTAGGAAGGCCGTATGTGCCAGTCAGAAGGCTTCTGGCTGGAGAATGGTACAGCATCTGTTCTTGCAAGTTTAGTATTTGCTCTTGGTTTGAGGCTGCTGCCACAATGCCTTGGAGTGTAGAATCACAGGTGTGCTAGCTGTAGGAAGCAAACTGAGGCACTGGAAAAGGCCCTTTGATCGGCCAAGTCTCTTGGGCCATGGAGTCGACGACAGTTGGTAGTGTAGTCCAGTGTGTTTTGTGCAGTTCAGAACCAATGCCGAGTCTTACGCTCAGGCCTGAGATTTAGCAAGTTTGAGCCTTCCCTACAAACAGAGCAAAACCATGACTTATTGCTGGCTTGTCTTTTTTCAGACAGCAGATAGTAAGGTGGTATCTACAAACCAATGTGCTAGCAGTGTCAAGTCTTTCTATAGGAGTTGTGAGAATGTTCTGAAGGAGAGTAGTTTCATGTGGGCTTTGGGGAGGGAAGATCCTCTCAGATGTGAGAATAGCATCAGAGAAACAAAACTCTTCAAAACCTTGCTGTTGGAGGGGATAGGAAATCTGGTGTTCATGGCAGTTGGAACTTGAAGCAAAATGTTTGACAGTGGAAGAAGGGGTTCATTTGAGAAGGTTTATACCGTAGTTTATGTTGTGAGTTGCCCCTGTGGGGTATTTCCCATCAGGACAGAACCCTAAGGGCATGAGCCACCAGAAGAAAAGAGGGGGGGGGATCCTTCCATTGAATGGGATTAGACGGATGGCCGTGTGTATTGGCTTTGATGTTGCAAATCTTTGAAGGTCATATGATTAGAATAAAAACCCAGTAATAAACTACATAAGTAAGTAAGCCTCTGAACTAAATGGGAAAACTTGCCCCTCTTAGAGTTAGCTGCTACAAAAGGTCATTGTTTTTCTGCAGTTTATCTGAGGTAGCTAAAGCAGGATATTGCAACTCGGTGTTTTGCTTGCTTAAACAGCGTTCTTAACTTTGTGTTTATCAGTACTTCTGATTATTTTATTTTTTTTAAGGACTGAAACTATAACATCTCCTACTCTTTCAGGTTTTTCTCATTAAAGAAAGAAACATTATTGCACCCTATAAAACAGTAAGAGTAAGTATATATTTTTGCACTATTCTTAGCTAATGTTTTGCAAGGATTTATGTTCTCATTTCTGAAAGAGTAAAATGATTATAATTTGAGGAATATGACAATAAAGCTTAAAAAAAAAAAACCTAATTGTGCCTATTGATAAAACAAGTGTCTGAATTCTTCCATAATGGGTTTGTGATACTTCTTGGAGGACGAACTGCAGACTTGACACTTGCTATTTACTTTGATGTGCAGCTCTGTGGGCTCAACAGTCAGAGCTGTCAGCTGGCTGCTAGTATTCAGTGGACACTGCATCCTGGCTAAATGGCTTCTCCTCAGTTCTGCCCACACCTGAAATGAGAGATGGCTAATTGATATTTCCCAGCTGAGTGCTTCACAGTTCAAAGAAATGGCAGATAAGGCTGCTCACAGCAGAAATTAGAGCTTGCTTCTGGTTGCTTTCTGCTGATGGGGTGGGTCTGCTCTGATTCTGAGCCTGGAGGCTTCAAGGCGTAGAAGTAAGGGTTTTTTACCTGGAATGTGAGATGGGTTAAGACACAAACACAAAATGAAAATGCAGAGTCATTAAACACCATATTTGCCCAAGAATTGAAACAGACAGAATTATTTTTCTCAACGTATTTGTTTAAGTAAGAAATTTCAAGAATGATGGAGTCCATAAATTTGTGTTACTGTAATGAACGGCAAAGAGTCAAGAGATGATCTCCGTTCTCTCAACAACTGCTTTGGGTTGGTTTTGTGATTAGATCTGTCTCTACACTAGGATTTTTTAAATTTTCTTTGTTTGTTTGCTTTAGGCCATTAATTCTTCATGTGTTGAACTTGTTTTCTCTTCTAGTCCTTTTATTTTCTGTTTTGCTTCCATGTGCAAGATTTATTACATATCATACAAATATCTTACCACATTGCCAACACAGTGAAAAAGAAAAGAATCAAAAGGGCTGTTTGGAAGGCTTTTCACTTTATTTTCTCCTAAGTCAAGATTCATTCATACCTAAAACATTCCTGACAGTTAACCATTACAATTTACTTTACAAAAGTGCAGCTGTGTTTCTGCATATTAAACAAGAAATCAAATTTGCCTTCAGTCATTTCAGAATTTTTTTTGTTGCTGCTTAGTATTTTCTACTTGAATCATTGTCAGTTCCAGATGCATCACTGAGTGCTGGAATTTGGTAGTACATTTTATCTTCCATGTCTTGTATTGATTGTTTCAGATCAGTTACAAAATACTGAGCTATTGTCTTTGCATATGGTCGGAGAGCTACAGAAAGAACCGCTCACAAAAGCTATACATTGCTGGCTGTAAGCAATCCTTGTAGACCATCCACTAGGATTTCTGAGAGCCGTGCTTTCCCTGTTGAAGGAAAACGGTGCTCTGCGTGAAATGTTAAAAGGCTTCTAAATTGCTACTGAATTTCTTGTCTCCCTTTACTCCAG
Source organism: Fulmarus glacialis (assembly GCF_000690835.1). Taxonomy (NCBI): domain Eukaryota; kingdom Metazoa; phylum Chordata; class Aves; order Procellariiformes; family Procellariidae; genus Fulmarus; species Fulmarus glacialis. The sequence continues at coordinate 15,517 of NW_009205205.1, forward strand.
CTCCATTTGCTTCCTGAAGCATGCTTTCCTCTTGGATCGCTGTCAGTTCAGCTTAGATCATGTACATTACACTGAAGATCATCTAGATTTCCATGTCGTCTTTCCTTCAGTTTTAAATTAATCCAGTTGTATCCACTGATCAATGTCTCGCTGTAGTCTTATTGATCACTTTTTTTTTTTAAAGTCTAGCCTGAGAAATTACAAAACCCTACAGAAATGTGTTAATACAGTTTTATACTACATTCAGGGGTCATCAAGGGATCCCACCACCTTTGCTAAATATGAGTTAATGTGTAAGAGTTAATATCAGTTGATCCATGCATATACTTTTAATATACTTAAGTCAAAACCAGAAACATGTACTATGAAAACGACACTTAAGAAAGCTGGGAAGACTTTGTAGAGGAAAAAATAAGTATGGCACATATGCTGGGTGATGTGTTAGTGATGTTTTTATAAATGACTAGTCAAAATGGGTTGTGATTGGACTTGGGATCCCTTCAAAACTCAAAACTATTTATGTAGAGGAGAATGGTAACTTTTATAGCCTGGTCTTCAAAGGTTTGATGGGCTGGTATCTTTTGTCTAAAAGATATACAGTAGCTGTTTAACTGTAACATGTCATTTATTAGTTGTAAATTTACATGTGTTTATCTGATATTAAAATAGACAGAGCAGGTAGTAGTTCTACATTTACTGATGTTACACTATATTAATTTATTTACTTCAAAGCTATTATGTTGCATTGTATTAAATAATGGACTAAATACTGCACAAAGAGCTTACCACAGGGGAAATACATTTGTAAAGAAAAAAAAATCAGGTTTAACATCTGCCTTTGAAACGTTACAGGTATACTGCAACCTTTGGCAGCATACTTTGACCAGGTTTTAGAGCATTTTGATGTTAGTTTTAACTTTTTTCACTGAGCTTTATTTTAAACTCGTTTGTAGTAAATGTACTTTTGATTTTAGGGAAGAACAGAACACTTATTCCAACTGGATGTTGCTGGGAAACTAGGAGATGTTGTGCAAACTCTGCATCAGGTATGTGGTTATTTGATATCACTACACATTTCATCACAACATCTTTTTTGATATTTAATGGAGAGCTTTCTTTAAATATTTAATTCTCAAGGTGATATTCTTGGAGTATCTATTTTTAAAATGTAGCAGTTGAACACAGCATCTAGTTCTGACAGCTGTTGTAAGCTACCCATATTAGCTTTTACTATGCAGGGTGGTAGTATATAGACAAAGTAATAACGTGACGGTAGCAATGAACAAACATGTCCTACTTTAAAAAGAAATAATAATAGCTCTTTCAGTAGTCTGTCACCAAGAATGCTAAAGCCCCCCCAGTTTCTATTGACTTCTGAGCTGTGTGGGAGATCTCTGTGCTGTTTCACTTAAACCTCATTGTTCTTTAGCTTTACAGGGCTTCTTGTCTAGATAAGATGGGAGATCAAGCTGCCATGGTAAGTATCTGATTATTTCTGATATCACTGTTTAATAATAAAATTCTAGTTGCGTTTGAATCATAGACCATACTAACTTTTTTTCCCTCTACATTAGATAACTGCTATATTGCAATCGCGCTTGGCTAGAACTTCATTTGATAAAAACAGGTATCTTTTTAACCACTTTCTACTCAAAAATTAGTTTCAGCTTGTTGGTTGATTAATCTACTCCATCAGTACTTAATAGGTTCTTGTTTGGGGCAGCATAAGTTATCTAATTCAGAGAGTTATCTTCTTTGTATTCTGAACCATCTGGAATGGAGAATGGGAAATTCTGTGTTGTGAAGATGAACATGTTACTTTTTTATCTCTCCAAACTGTTCTGTTTTTCTGTGAATTTGTTGAAAATTGGGCATCAGCATATGCTAAATAAGCTCTGTATAGAAAAGTCAACTGGCTTACTGCTCTGAGACTTGTGCAGAATGTAGTAACTTTCCTTTCTGCAGTCCCTGTTAAAGTAGATGTCTCAACAAAGAACTTTCTTCATGTCTAAAATAGGCTTAGTGAAGTCCCCATTCTGATGTCCCAAGGTTAGAAGCTAGCCTAAAACCTTTCTAAAGAATTTAAGGGTAGCTCTACCTAAGTAAGAACTGGTGGTAAACTTATTCCCTTTCTTCACTTGTAGATTTCAAAGCATTTCTGAAACGCTGCATATGGAATGTAAAGCAGAAATGGTGACACCACTGGTGACTAATCCAGGGCATGTGTGTGTTACTGATGCTAACTTGTACTTCCAGCCTCTTAATGGATATCCTGTAAGTGCCTCATAGATGGTCTTTGCATATGATGTGAGCATGCTGCCCCTCTAGTGGACAGTTTTCATTTCCTCTTCAATGCACATGGAGCACATCTCCAGGACGACTCTATTTTCAGTTATAATCAGAAGCTCCTTAGTTTTCTTTTGATCTGTTGCATTCAGTGTATCTCTATTTCTGAGGCTTTATTCTGTGCTAACTTGCTTAAAGTTGACCTCCTACTGACAAAGCACAAAATGTCCTTTGCTCATTCTCTATTAGTATTTAAAGATCATTTTTTGTAGCATTTCATTTAAGATAAATTTCTTAATCTTACTCTGTGATGCTGTTCTTTACCTAGTGAGAGCTTTATATACATTTAGAGTTTATATTGGAAGATCTTAGCTAGGTTTTCTATTAAACTGATAATTTCTTTCTCTAGAGGAAAACCGAGTGCATGTTGCAGACAGATTACTGCTTTGGAACTTTGTCACAGAAATAGCAGCGATAGTCTTAGCAGGCCACTAATATACTAGAAGTACGTCCAGATGAAGAAAATGGGTTTCACAGCTGAAGATGACAAACTGCCATTCAATTTCCGTCCACCAGGCGGCACCATTGGCAAACAGTTTGCTTAGCAGCCCGCTGGCTTCCTTATTTTTAATAGCGTTTATTTTGTTCTGCTCCTCTCTTGCATGATTATTATAACTGGCGACAGGCTCGGATGATAAGTAACACACTATTCTTTATTTATTCTTAAACTGCTCTGCTACTCAGACAAGAACCAACAGCAAAGACAAGCTTCCTCTTTTTAACGTAACTGCTTAGCATCACTGTTCCACTGTTAAAATGACATGGATGGATATTGTTTTCATATTGCTAGTATCTCGAGTCGAGAGAAACTTCAGACTGGCTGGAGAGGTTAATGTAGAAGAACATATACCTTCTGGAATATCTCCATCTTTTCTTCCCCCCACAGAAACCAGTAGTACAAATAACACTGCAAAACGTGCGTCGCATCTATAAGAGAAGACATGGCCTAATGCCACTGGTAAGCTCAAATTTTTTTTTTTTTTTTTTAAATGTCTTCCTGTATATATTGTTTCTTAAAATGACCAGCTGAAACTGTGTGCATCGTTAGGTAAAAGCTACATGTTTTAAAAAACTCTGGATTAAGTAGTGAACAGCACTCAAAGATCCTTTCTGGTTTTTAAGTGTTTTAGTTCCCTGTGTTGTCAAAAAGATGAAAACAGGAAGAGTGAACTCTGTCAAGGATGAAAAATTTCTCTCATAAGCCATCAGTGTAGGGGAAGGGAGAAGGCAGTACCTCCAGGGAGCAATTCATTCCATTTATCTCAAACACCTATCTTGGGATAGAATGAATTGCTCTCTCATGGTGTATTTTCTCTCTGGATTGATTCATTGGAGGGAGGTTGATCACTGGTTCAGATTGAGACTAATATGGAGTGATGAGTCCCGCTGTACATGACTGAGGGATGATGAGAGTGCTGCAGTGGAACCTCAGTTGTATGCTTTCAGTGTTTGCACTGAAATTTCAGTCTTGAACAAAATTTTTGTCTCAAAACACATTTAAACTAAATAGACATTTAACTCTCTGTCTCACTCCATTCACTTAGGACAAAAAAAGTATATTACCTGTGCTTAATCAATCCAGGCAGAGCCAATCTTTGGACAGGTATAAAGCTATTTTTTCAGTTGGGTGTAAACTGAATGCTTTTATGATTGGAAATAGGAAAGATCAAAATGTTAGGCTTTGTGGGCAAAACTGCTACCCAGTTTAGAGTCTTAAGTTTTAGATATTAGTAACTGATCTATTCTGTTAAAAAATATGAATATTACAGCTTGTCAGTAATTGCTCTCATTTACTTTTCCCCCCTCTTTAACTTCTAAGGGACTTGAAGTATTTTGCACAGAAAATGATCTATGTTCTGACATCTACTTGAAATTCTACAACTATCAAGATCGAGATGAGCTCTATTTCCTTATTGCAACATATATAGGTTTGCAGTATTTATTTATTAACGTAGTCTGTAGTACCTTGTGAGGGTAAATTTGTCTGGGTTTTGCTTTGTTGGTTTGTGGGAAGAATGAAAAGAATATACAGATGTATTAGCCCTAAAAATTTTTGATAGAAGTAAGCAAAGTTCAGAATGAATGTTGTGAAGTTGCATATATTCTGTTTATGTTTGAAGAGCTGAGTATGAAAGCGGAGATAGCATTATTAAGGTGAAACTAATTCTTTAGATTTGCAACTTGATATGCACTGTCGTTTAACCCCCTCCCCCCCC
>NW_009205205.1:20109-29836 GCF_000690835.1 Fulmarus glacialis
CCAAACAAACAAACAAATGAAACAAACAAACCCCTACAAAACACTTTATCTTCAAAGCAAGGGGTAAATAAGATCCACTCAGCTAAATTGTGTTTTGCTTAAGGAATATAGACTGACTTGTGGGTGGATCCCCCTGGCCCCCAGTTAAGTCCAAGTGAAAATCCTATTGAGAAAGTTCCTGTAATGGATGGATTTCCAGTACACGCATAAATACTGGAACTTCCCTCAGTCTTAGCAGTGGTTGATGAAAATTACCATTCCGAAACAGCTAAATTCTCATTTCTATTGAATCTTGTATTCATTAATTCCTAGAAAGTGATGTGTATCTTTTGCAGATCATGAACAGAAACTTTCTAAAAGGCTAGCATGTGTCCTGGAAAAACAAGGAGAAAAAGCTAATAGCTTTTCTGTAATGCTACTACAGCTAAAGCATTGAAACTCATGTTTACTGCCAATATTGAAAGAGTTTATGTAAATTTTGTACTATTTTGTTATTATACCAGAGCTCTAGTTCTGTTTTAATGAATTTGCCTAAATAACAGTTGACATTTTCCCCATTTTACAAAGCAACGTGGAAAGGCCACAAAGGAACAATCACTTCCCCTGAGAATCATTTTAGTGTTTTAGATTTTCGTTTTGAAAAGGAAATATATTCTGACATGATTTTTTCTGTTATTGAAATGACTGCATACTGTTACCCCGCTTCACACTTTGTCTTCTGGATAACTTTCAAAGATGAAATTTCAAGGTGCAGATGAAGGTGATGATGTTGTTGTTGCTGGAGCTTAGAAATAAAAAAAGGGTGAGCCCTTTCTCTGAAGGTGTTTGTAGCACCTCAGTAGCTGTCTCTGACAGCAGATGATCCTCTTTTTGAAGGTGCTAACACTTTTTACTTGTAGAATTTAAGGTACTAAGGTGAAGGGAGGGTTGGAATATGTTTTTTCCAGCCTATGCTGAGCTAAAATAGAGACCTGCCATATCCTAATCTGAATTCCTTTCCTTCTAGTTAATAATTGTAGTGATAATATTTGAATAATTTGATGTTCCATAGAAATCCTAATTCTTTAGCTTTGTGTTGTAGTCTTCAGCAGTAAATGGTGGTAAAAGGTATTTAAAGACTTTTAAGCAGGAGGAAGAGCAGCCTGTAACACAGATGCAGTAGAACAGGCATGAAGAAATGTGCCATATAATGCTTTGTATGGCAAGGATGTGGTTTCACTGTGATTACTTGATGATTGGACAGTTTCTTGCCATGGTGCCATGGTTGCATTCCTTCAATTCTGGTATTTCAGGCACTTGCCAAGATGCTGTAAACTGAATCAATGGAAGGAACAATAAAACTAAAAACAGAACAAAACAAAAAATAGGGAAAAAAACCTGCACAAAACTACCCCCAGCCCCCCCATTTCTCTTGATAAACCTGCCACACACAGGACAGACTAAGATAACAAAGAAACCTCTTTAATTTCATTTTAAGATGGAGGGACAGAATGAAATCAATATTCCCAGTTCATTTTGTTGTCCAGCAGCATACCTTTGTATTATAGCTATTGGGTAGAGAGTAGTACGGTTTTGAATTTCTTGAGCCCCTGCCTAATGCTTCAAACAGAAGCTCCAGGTGCATAATTCCTACTTTCTTGAGTGGTGGTCAAGTTTTATCTTCCTCTAGTCTCTCTGTTTCAGTGGTTCTGAAACTGAATCCTATTTACATACATATATGACTTCTTTCCATAAGTCATTGTTAGTGGCCATCCTTAGTTGTCCAGTCGGAAAATATATTTAATTTTTTTCTTAACTCTAGCAGAACTACTTCTAGAAATTTGAAATCTTAAAGGTTGCCTGATTGCCTAGAGAGCTGTTCATGGTCTGCAAATATTTTTCTATACCTCCATAAATGTTCAAGTTCTTTCCCATCCATTGTTTCCATGTTTGGTTTCAGAACTCCTTCTGCGTGATTTTTTTTTTTTCTTGAATGCAATTTAGGCCTGTTTGAACAGATCTTAAAAAACGTATAAAGTATGGTAGGTATTGAAACATGAAGTTACCACTTAATTCTGACCTGTTCTTTTAAACAACTATGCCCTTAATTATTTATAGTACCTTGCATAATGTTAATCACAGTATAATTTGGGGATGGAACTCCAAACCTCAAAACTCTTAATGTTTTCCTTTACTTTAGAAAATCATATTACAGAGCATACAGCTGAAAGTTATATGTTGCAATGGCAGCGAGGACATATATCAAATTACCAGTATCTTCTTCATCTCAACAATCTGGCTGATAGAAGCTGCAACGATCTCTCCCAATATCCTGTATTTCCCTGGATCATAGCAGACTACTCTAGTTCAGTATTAGGTATGTATATACAAAAAGACAAGTTAGTGCATCATGTCCAACCTGAAATGTTTTGAGGGGTTTTATACCATGTAAAGTTCATGGTACATCAAAATGAACCTGGCATTAGTGATCTTAGATGTTTTCTTGTGCACTCACCCTTACTCTGGAGTTTAGTGGACAAAATATCTCACCTTTTCTCTTAAATATTTCACTCTTCACATGCAGAGTATGTACCAAGCATCTGCTTGGTCACTTTGAAAATCTGCGGTACTGAGCATTCAAACACTTTCTGTGATTCTAATAAATGCAAAAGAACCAGTAAAATGGCTTTTTATGGAACAAGTTGGATGCATTGAAATGTGTAGAATCCGGGTGTTCTTTTACAGTTCTTAGCATTGCAAGTTGAAAGGAAGAGGCTAACAAGGCTTGTGCCTAAATAGGCTCCTTGATTAAGGGTCTTTGTGGAATTTGTCTTGGAAGCTTGTCCTTTTGAGGATTGTGTCCCTCTACAAGGAGTAGAGTAGGGGAATCTCATGCTATTCATCAGCACCCGCTCAAACACTCCAACCTGATTGTTCGGTAGAACTTAACTGTAGCCTGAAAGAATAGTTAATGAGTAGCAGGAAGACGATGCCAGCTGCTTTTGTGCCTCAGGTAGCAGGACTTGTATTGACTAGGTGATGTTGGTTAAAATAGCGGTCACGTATATGTAACTACTAGCTCTTAAGCAAGAGATATGAGATTACATCTACTTGGAAGGAAGAAGATGAGTTGCTATTTACAGTAAGACTTTATTCTTTTGCAGTTAGGGAGCAGAGAAAATGACTGGAGGGGTTCTGTGTTGTTTTTTGTTTGTTTTGTTGCTGTTTGGGTTTTGTTTTGATTTTAAATATTGATTAGAGTACATTCCTGTCTAGTAGAATCAATGCATAGAGTCTAACGATGTTTTTTTAGATCTGACAAAGCCTGAAACGTTCCGTGACCTTAGTAAGCCAATTGGTGCCCTGAATAAGGAAAGGCTGGATAGATTATTGGTATGTATATCTTGGCTTTTATGTACTACACGTTTTGGGCCTTGTACACATTGGCAATAAAAGGAGCTTTGTCAAGCAAGCTTTGGGAATTATGTAGATGTCTAAAACTAACTATAAACCATATCAGAAGCAAGCTTACGTATAAACATACCACATTTATTTTCAGCTTGATTTCATCAGTACTGATTTTGTCAGTACTAATTTAAAATTATTTGAATCTGTTTCCTCTCTCCTACTACTGTTTCATATGTTTCATATGTATATGCTTTTAAATGTTTTACCTCACTTTTAAAATAAAATCCCCAAATGCATTTAATGATTGTAACTGCATTTGTATGGCAGGCACTGAGATACTATAAACATATATGGAGATAGAAACTTCAAGTCCAATGGATTTAAATGGGTAGTGTAAGATACGTGCATGAATTAAACAAAACAAAATAGTAGAAATCTTAAGTACTTCCATTTGAGAAAAATGCTGAATTTGAGGGAGAGTACTTCAAAGAGAGGAAATCTGGATCCATGGGGATCAGAGCACCAACCTGAAATTTCCACATGCAGATGATAGTACACAAACTTTTTCCATTTCTCAAAGTAGGCAGGCTTTCTTTTCATAAGCAGTCAAACACATAGTTACAGGCTTAGAAGGTCCTCAGTTTCTTGGCTTTTAATTCTTTGTGTAAAATCATTGTCTCCTGTGGTAAGTTAATTATTCTAAAATAATTTACAGAACATAACTATATTTAATGTCTTGGAACCTTTATTAGTTCTTAATGAAGCATTAGGAAAAAAAAAATATTGCCAGACTAACTGCCTTATATTGACAAAAAAATTTAAGTATTTCAAAATCATAAAGCTTCCTAAAGTTGTGGAGGGTAAGAACATGATCAATATTATGCTTTCAGTAACAGTAAATGAAGTTTTCTTTGTAAGATCTGACTGTTTCCTCAAACTGTTAGCTGCCTCATACTTATTGCAGTAAAAGTCATTTTATTTAGATTATGATAGATTTTAGGGGTAACGCATTGGAGTTTAAGATAGGAGGGAATCCTCCAGGTTGAATTAAGTCAATATGTTCTTCCATACTCTCATGAAACTTCACGTGAAAGACAAAAAGGAAGTCTTTGTTTGCACTCCTTTGAAGTTGAGTCACTGCAGTTACGTGTGAAAGTGAGAGAAGAGAAAAAGCTGAAAACTTGATAATTCTGGATGATAAGTTATAACAACTTTTTTGCCTTATTGATTTACTGATCTGATTAAAGCTGCATGGTTAATAGAACTTAGAGTTTGTTTTATTGTTAGAAAAAAAAATCGAAGGTAGTCCTAATCTGTCTTAAAAAAAAAATAGTGTGTATGTGTTCAATACTGAAGGAAAGCAGGAGTGCTGATTTTAAACAGACCTCTCTTTCTTCTTCATATGTTGCAGACACGTTATCAGGAAATGCCAGAGCCTAAGTTCATGTATGGGAGTCATTATTCATCTCCGGGTTATGTTTTGTTTTATCTCGTTAGAGTTGGTAAGACATCTTTACATGCTCTCTGAGCAGATAATTACCTCCAAAGTGGACAAGGTTTGGAGCAAGCTGATGATTTTTTTCTTTCTGCTTAGCTCCAGAATACATGCTCTGTCTGCAGAATGGAAAGTTTGATCACGCTGACAGAATGTTCAACAGGTTTGTTTACATTTTGTCTATAACTAGGTTGGTTTTGTTTTCAAATATGCATCAAGGGAGTGCAAAGCCTTAAAAATATTTTGTTAACAAATGCGTGATTGATATGTGTTATCTAGTCTTGCAGAAACCTGGAAAAACTGTTTGGATGGTGCAACAGATTTCAAAGAGGTAAATGGCTGGAAAATTATTCAAGTCCTTCTTGGTATCTGTGCTGAGCTTTCTGTTCTCAGATGTCTCTTGTTTAGATTTGAGAGTTTTGGGGTGGGGATGAGGTGTGTTTGGTTGGTTTTTTGCTTTGTTGTTTGTGGGTTTTAGTTGTGTGGGTTTTTTTTAAGGCTGTTGACTGCATTTTATGAATCCTTTAACGTTTTTAACTTCTTCCTTCACACTAATTCCGTGATTGCCTGTCTGTGTCTGGCTTTTAGTTTAACAGAATTGTCATTGTGAATGTTATTGGAATAAGTGGGAATTACCAGAGTGGATTAAGGCTGAAAAGACGCGATTTTATGTATCGTCTGCTGGAATCTTGTAAGGATTTGGCTATATTACAGCAGTACATCTGGAGAGGTTAAACTATAGAAGTTTTATCTTAGTTTTTTGCGCCTTACAAAAACTTGTAGAATATGTTGAGAACGATTAAGTGCCAGATAGTGGGTGCTGTTAAATAACGTTTCTTTGTCAAGTTTAATATAGTTTTTAAGAAAAGAAGTCTATACTTAATAGTAATGGAATTAAGGTTGGTTAGCTGTGGTGGTCTTTAAATAATTGACTCGACCTCTGAAACTTTTGTCATCGTTCTAGTTTTATTCTAGATTTTTGTCTTGACTCTTACCTGATGTCTTAAAATGAGAGTTCTGAAAATATTTTTAGGTATTATGGATTTGTATGTCAAACATTACATGTTAAAAATATTTATGCCACTCTGAATTTAGGTCAGAGAATTGCCTTGTAGGTAGTCAAGAAGCCTAAAAGTAGTTGGAAGGATAATGGGAGGAAGTTTCCAGTGCTTCTTTACTGACAGAGAAGAAAGCTTGGAAAAATTACTACCCAACTTTAGGGCTTGACATATGAACTTTGATAATTTGCAGTTTTTACTGACTGTATTGTACTGATCACTTACGTGATCAAAGCTAAGCTAGCCTCAAAATTTTCTTTTTTTTTTCTTTTTCTTTTTTTTTTTTTAGTTGATTCCAGAATTTTATGAAAATGATTCTAGTTTTCTAGTAAACAGTTTGAAGTTGGACTTGGGAAAAAGACAGGGTGGAAAGATGGTTGAAGATGTAGAGCTTCCCCCTTGGGCATCAGGTAATAATAGTCAAACTTCTTGTATTATGAATTGATTCAAGATTATCTAGATTACTGGGATAGTGATTCTTCTCTCAAAAATTCCCATTCTATTTTCTTCTGAGGGAATTTTTGCTTTAAAACATTGACATAGTTAATAGTTGCATTTAATTTTTATAGCAAATTTGAGGTTTGGTGTGGAGTGTTGGGGGTTTTTTGTTTGGATGCTTTTTCAAGAAGGAAGAGGAACGAGATGGATACCAATACTGAATGGGATATCTTCTCCTTTAATTAACCTTTGTCTTGCCAGGTCCTGATGACTTTCTTCAGAAGAGCCAAGAGGCTTTAGAAAGTCAGTATGTATCAGAACATCTTCATGAATGGATTGACATAATATTTGGCTACAAGCAGAAAGGAAGTGAAGCAGTTGCAGCTCACAATGGTAAATATACACTTCATAGAAATAGCAAAAAAAAAAAAAAAAAGGCATGCTTTAATTAGGCAGGAATGGTAAGTAACAGCATATCTGTAATGCCTGATTTGTTTTGAGTGTTCATAACTATGCTTTGCATGCTTGATCCTTAAAGGAAATGCAGTTCTTCATTACTGGAAATAGTGTCTTATCTAGTAAAATCTATTGCCCTCATGGTGATTTGCATCTTTGAAGATGTACTTAAGATGGTAAGCAAGAAGATTCTACAGCATGGCTGTTATTTGCTCGCACAACACGGTGTGGCAATGTGATATGGAAGTAGTGTTTCCCAATTAAAAATGGGAGTCTGTAGGGTCTCCACACAAACATGTATTTAACTTTGCTACACTGTAATTGCAGTGTGAGAATTTCAATGCAATTTTCTCCCCTCTTCCTGAGAGAATTGGCAAGGGAAAGAAGGGGCTAATAGGCTATAGCTCTTTAGGAGCAAGAATGAAGGAAAAAGTACGCAGGTAACTAGGTTTGTCATTGTGTACATATATACTACTGCAGTAGTATATATACCTTTTACTGTACATATAGAAAGTTTCACTGTTTGCAATCTTATTCTGAGCATGTATGTAGCCATTGTAAATGCTTACAAAAGGGGATGTTGTTATGAGATTGATATGGTGATGTGTTTAATTTAATTTATCTAATAGCAATATCAATGTTTAACTTATTCAGCAGTCTGATATTTAGCTGTGTATGTTACTACCTAATAGGGAAATGTCCTCTTGGTAAAGGAAGATTAGCAGATCAGATTTATAGGGTATTTATTCCAGAAGCCCCGATCCTTTTGAAGGATTACAAGTAACAGACAATGTTGAGGTAGTTTGCACTTAACAAGATAGAATAAGTTTAAGAAGAAAACCTTCCTACGACAGTGGGGAGGAAAGGAATAAGCAACTCTTCATTTTGGTAGTCAGTGCTTTCTACTTCCAGGGTAAGATAATGTGATTTGTTTCGTGGTGGTTTGTCCTTTTTTTCTGTTTTTTTGTTGTTATTGGGTTTTTTTTAATATGCTTCCCCACATGTCCTTAAATCATGATTGGCTGTATTTTAAGTTTGCAGGGTTTGGCATCCAGTCATACTGTGACCATAAGTGTCAATTACAATGTGCCAGAGGCTTTGAATATGGTAAATCGGCATTTAAATTATAGCACCTATATTTTTACCTCTCAAATGAGAGCCCTTTTTATGCACAATGTGCTTCTGCTGCTGCAGTGTGGATTTTTATTAGTGTAGTGAATTGCAGACACTTGAGTAGATAAGAGAGACGGAAGGGATCTGTGTATGAATGAACTTACGTCAAAAGAGAAAGTATTCTTATACAGAGGCCCCAAAGTAATTCACTGTGTAATTGCTATCCTCATAGCAAATGAACAGGTGAATAGGTAGACTTTTATGATCCTTTTTTTACTACATTTTATTACCTGTCTAGAAAACAACCAGAGATCCAGTTCTGCAACTGTGCTTTTTTTAATTTCTTTGTTGGGTGTAGGGGGATATTTAATGAAGCTTAAATAAGTCATCCTTCCTTTATGAAAGGACTGACTTCTTCTGAAACTTTCTCCGAGTCTCTTAGAAATCCTAAACTTTTTTCAGGTAAGAAACCCAAGATTAAAACACAAGATCTCAAACTCTAGAGTTGGAATAGCTTAGTTGCCCAAATATAAGCAAGTTGAGTAAAAAATACAACTATTTTTTTATAGTAAATATGCAAGACAAAGAAAATGAGCCTTGTGTATCTATATTGTACAAATAAACTTCTTTTTTTCCAGTGTTTCACCCATTAACTTATGAAGGAGGAGTGGATTTAAACAGGTAATTAACAAGAATCAGAATGTTTTTGTTAAAACAGTTAGCTAAATTTCAGAACCTCCAGGTTCTCCGCTGGCTGTAAAAGTGCTCTGTATGTGAATGGTGTAGCTCTTCCATTTTAGACTCCCAAATATGCAGAGAACGAGCATGAGGTTCTCAGTTTTAGCATGCATTGAAGGATTGTTACTTGAACGTTTCTTCAGTCTGGCTTTTGTGAAATTGCTGTATGTTTTTAATTGACGAGCATACTGTCATCATACATAAGCAAAATTATGAAGCTGTCATATGACTGTCCATGATATCTGTGGTAAATCTGTTCTGTAAGAATTTATGATGGCCTATAGTGCTGTAGTAACTGCACATGCAGGCCCATACTTTTAGGGGAGGGGAGGAAAAAACAGTACTTGCCTACTTGGCTTAATTAAATATCTTGTTTTTGTAAAGTATTATGGACCCCAATGAAAAAGTAGCTCTGCTGACACAAATCTTGGAGTTTGGACAGACGCCAAAACAGTTGTTTACAGTTCCTCATCCCCGAAGGATAATACCAAAGTTGAAAAGCTTGTCTCGAACATCTAGTCACAGTGTTTCCATAACTGAGTCTCCAGGTAAATGTGTAACAGATAAACTGATGATGTAACCGATTTGTAATTTTGAGAAGTTCTGTATCTTTCTCCCACAGGTTCTCATTATACAACTCTCTTGGCCACTTTCCCTGTAAGCCAACTCAAAATAAATCCATGTACTAACTGTTACAGAAAAACTGGCAAGACCAGTTTCAAAATTGAAAATACAGGCGTTGTCCTGCGTTTTGCCTTCTGTTCCAGTGGTCTTCTCTAGGACTGTTCAACGTCTGCTTTTGAAGCTGTGGGAGGGCTATCATCCCTGGCCTTTCATGACACTTCAAAATCAAGCTGGTGTGACAGCAGCTTCAGTGACCATATCTGCAGGCATTCTAAATGTAAAGATTTGTTCAGTTTTTGAACAGGGATGTCTTTGGGGTGATGGATTGGCTTGCTCTAAATAAACCCTAAGAACTTAAATTAAGCATCCAAATTTTTTTCCTTTTCCATGACTTTAATGAAAATCTGTAAAGAAATTA
>NW_009205205.1:29865-33304 GCF_000690835.1 Fulmarus glacialis
TAACTTTCTTCAAGAAAAGGATATGTAATGCCATCACAGGCTTCTGTTCAAAGAGGAACTTAGACCATTTCTCTGAAACTAAGATGCTATGGTCCTCATCATATGTATAGTGGTCTACTATAAATTGGACTGAATCTTCAGCCCAGGTATGACATGGAAAGGTTTTTCTTAGTTGGTTATCTTCAATTCACTTATCTTTTGATCTTTCTTCAAGAAAAGGATATGTAATGCCATCACAGGCTTCTGTTCAAAGAGGAACTTAGACCATTTCTCTGAAACTAAGATGCTATGGTCCTCATCATATGTATAGTGGTCTACTATAAATTGGACTGAATCTTCAGCCCAGGTATGACATGGAAAGGTTTTTCTTAGTTGGTTATCTTCAATTCACTTATCTTTTGATGGTTTTCATTTTTAAGCAGAGAAGTGAAGATGAGTGCTACTTAGCATGGCAACTTGTAGCATCCAAATGGCAAGAGTGACTTTGAAAGTTGTATATGGTGATAATAGTGTTCATATGCGTTAAACAGATATCGTGGTATGCTGCCTAAGTCATTAACTCACGATCAACAGTTCCTGTTGGGTTTGGCCTTTTTATAGTAATTGACATCTAATTGTCTCAATTTTGTTGCATTTTTTAGCCCGTAACTTTTGCAACAGTGCAGTGAAATGAAGTTGTGACATTCCTAACAGAATGCAATAGAATAATAAAAGCACATGATGTATTGTAGCAGTAGATGGCTTTGTTGGTACTTTTCCATTTGGAAAGGTCTTGACATCTCAATGGAACACCAAAAATCTCTACAGAAAAGGTTTTGGTTTGGGTTTTTCCATTTTGGAAACGTATTCTGTACTCTCCAGTTTAAAAGTGCTGGTTTTGGGACTAAAATCTTATTTTTGTCTGTGTAAGCCTATGCATTCAGGAAGAGATTTGGAAAAAAGTTAGTGATCTTGTCACTCTCCGCATTAGCCAAAAATTCTTATTCCTGGAGCTCTGCATCATTTCTGTACTCTCATATTTATGTTTGCAACTTCAGCTACCTAGTTATTTGAAATCTATCTTTTTATTTTCTATTTGTGATGAAACTTTATTGTGGCATTTTATTGCAGTTTCTCCAAATGAAGAATCATTTGAAGATTTGACAGAAGAAAGTATAACACTTGCTTGGAACAATATTGCCAAACTAAAATTAGATGAACAATATAAAATTCACAAAGAGTAGGTACTATTCTTTTCTTTTCAGAGTCAAAATTGATTCATTTAATTGGGGGGTGGAGGTATCTGCGTGTCAATCTGAATGATGAGTTAGGGTTTAAGGTAAATACTTTTCTTTGAGATAGCTCATTGATTTGATTACACAAGATGAATTTGAGTATATGATGGGTTATCAATCCAGAAAAGACATTTGTCAGTTTGAATTTTTTTTTTTTGTTCCTTATACAGATCTAGAGCTAAGTTCATCATTATTTTAGTACCTGAAGCAGATATTGATTACCCTTCTCTAAAACTGTGATAGCAGCAGCCAGATAAAGACTTCCATTTATTTATTTATAAGGTTAAACCACTTAAGTTCAACTACTGTACATCTTGAGCTGCTGCTGTATGAGCAGTTTGCCAAGTCCAGCTGTAGGTTTTCAGTTAATTCTGGTACTGTTCTGATGGATTCCTAGGGAGCAATGAGTCAGGAGGGGCACTTCAGGTGAGCTTTGAAAATACCTAACAATCAACAACAACAGCTATATTTTAAAGAACAGATTTTCCTTTGACCCCATCCCTTGTCCTCGTGGCTGGACTAGTAGGAGGATTTCTTACTACCTTGAGTGCAACTATTTTCTTGGTGACTGTAACCCAATCTAAAAAAGAAACATTCTCTTGTCCAGAAAACAAGGTAGTATTTGTAGTGAGAAAGGGCCTCTGTTTACCTGGTTGTTACTGTTAGGGAAATCCTGATCCTGAAAGCAGACTTGAATTTCCGCTTCTGATTCTTTTTTTTTTTTTTCCTAAAGACCACTGAAAAAAAAATAGAAGCAGGTGAGCAGGTCTGTATAACAGAATTTCGGCTGTGCAGAATGCTCTGTGCTTCCTAACAAGTAACTCCCTGACATAAGCTATATGTCTAAATTTCTAGACTATAGTGACTTTGCCAATGTCAAATTTGAGGAGAAAAGACATGCGAGTTCCTGACACTTGAGGTATTCAGTATCTGCTTGTAGACAGGTTCCTGACTCTTTCTCTAGCTAATCCCAAATTGGAAAGACTGAATGTGAAACTATTTATCCTCTCACATGGGCATGTCCTTTCTTATGAGGATGAAGTTCTTGCAGAACAATATGGGGAACGTGTACTGGTGTTTCACATATTATATCAAGGTATATTTTTGTCTCTAGGCATATAACACACCACTGTAGTGCTTTTAGTCTCCTTGAATGTCTTAGATCTTACAGAGATCAAATAACAAATTTCAACTGTAGTCAATTTACAGTATGGTGGTTAAGTTTCAAAACCTATGAAATCACCTATAAGCTTACTTGTATTAAACAGGGCAATTACTGGAATAGCAGTCACTTGCAATGGGTCTTCTGTTTTCACTACATCCCAGGGTAAGTATTATTGCAGAGGTATTTACTAGAATCTGCAGTGTAAATGCAGGTTAATGTTTTGTGAACAAAATAGTATGAAACTCTGAAATGTAGTTAAGATTGAATCCCATGAATATCTTCACTGAGAGCAAAATGAAGAAAATATTAAATGGGATATTTCTGGAGTCATTGAGTTCTGGGTTTTTTACAGTCGTGAAAGGAGTGGCCCTAATCTTCTGCCAAATGCAAGATTCTTGTTTTCACTTCGTGCTCAATTCCTTCTTATTGTTTGAGAGAATTTCAGTATTCATATGTAAAGGCTACTTCTGTTTGGCTTTTGGATTGTCACCTTTGCAAGTCACCTATGATAGAAATTAAGTGAAATATATATTTCCTGTAATTCAGTAGCTTAAGTACAGGAATTTGTTAAGTTTTAGATCACTTTGACTCAGGGATTTCAATACTATCTGTATTGAGGCTTGGGAAGGTGGTAATTTCTCCCTGTAGACACCAGAGTTCTCTTAGAGTTTGATGGGCATGGGGGAGTCCATCTGTGACTGGTGCAAAACAGGCTAGTTCCAGGCTCAAGTCACAAGCTCTATAAAGAGTTTCTCAAAGACCATGAGAAACATATACCTGCTTTTCATAGGAAGGCATTTGATATTCAAACAAGAGCAAAATTGCTAGCTTCTGTAATATAAAACAGTCCTTTTATCTTCTATTTTGTCCATTATCCCCAGATTCAACTTTGAAGATGTTTTCCAAAGAATCAAAAACAATCCAGAGAAGTGTGTCCTTTTCAAACATGGTAAGTTGCTGTCAAAATAAAAATGAGTGTCGTGGTTTAACCAACCACGCA
>NW_009205206.1:0-218 GCF_000690835.1 Fulmarus glacialis
CCTCGCCTCTCGCGATCCCAACTGCTGCCCCGTGCCCTTGCCCCCGCGCATCGGCATCTGCCTGGACTACGAGCAGGGCAAGGTGAGCTTCTATGACGCCGTCTCCTTCCGCGAGCTCTGGGAGTGTGGCGTGGACTGCTCAGGGCCCGTCTGCCCTGCCTTCTGCTTCATCGGAGGGGGTGCCCTGCATCTCCAGGAGCTGGTGGCCAACAAGCAGG
>NW_009205207.1:0-9825 GCF_000690835.1 Fulmarus glacialis
GGGGGGGGGAGGGAAGATGCAGCAGAAAGGAAGGAGAGTCCACAAAGTGGGAAGCTCATGATGAATTAGAAAACCTGTGGTGAGTTCCCTGTCCCGCCACTGTCACCTCTGTGCCTTGAGGCCACACAGAGAATGTCTCTTTAGTGTCTCTGGCCCCTCTCCAGTAGTTCTTCACCACACAGCCATGTTGTGAGTCTCTCAGATCTGATTGTAATGAGGAACCATATTGAGAGCGAGCTGAGTTAGGTATGAGAGACAGCAGGATAGTATCTGCCTTTATTAGGGGACAGAATCTGCCTTAAAAAGCCAGGAGATGGATCCCTGCCGTTAGGATATGAACAGAAGGATTATTAAATGAATGGGTGTCATAACAGAAATAATAACACTGACCTCTAGTTTTCATCAGTCTTAATGTTGTTCCCTCATTATAACAAACTATTTACCCTTTGGCCTCATTTTATGCACATGGGAATCAGATTATTGCCTCATAAAACAAAGGAGCAGTGAGATTATCACTTAAGTAATGGCCCCAAACATACTGTTAGCACAGTGTCACGGACTGTTGCTATACAGCAGAGTAGTATAACTCCTTTCATTAGGGCACAGTCCCAGTAACACGGGCAGTGGAGCAGGTAGAAATGTCACGGGGCGAGCGAGCACAGCTTCCCATTCACCCTTGGAGCAGTCAGTCCCCAGAATTTTATCCCTGCAACTTGTTAAACCTCAGAAAGCTCATATCCATTTAGAAGTGATAGCTGCTGCCTCCATACCAAATTGCTTTATCAGTTTTAGATAGCCAATTTCCCCCCCACCACCATATTTGCTGGTAAAATGTTTGAACACTGTTACAGGGGGAAATACAGAGCACTCAGGGGAAAGAAATCAAAAACAGAGGCCTTGATAATTTAAGAGCTGGCATTTCAGAATGAGAATGTCAAGCAGTTTAGATCTTATTGACGTTGAACCCTGGGGCTCTTCCTCCCTCCTTCTTTTTCTTCATGTTTAAAGCAGGCAGAGTGATCCTATGTTAAGGGCGCGTAGTCAGATACCTCTGCTGGGGATTCTTCTGACCGGCTTCAAGCACAGCGGTGACTGAAGTCTGGGGAGACAAGGATCTGTGCATATAATGCCGACATTGTCTACACTTTCATTTCTGCCATACGCTGGCCCCTCTCCTCCTCTGCATTCATTGCCGCTGTTACATTTATCTTATGGAGAGGGGCCATCGTAGGCTGCATATTTATTAACCATTCTTACCTGCTTCTCTTTTTGTTCTTCGCTCCCGTTCTTTTCAGTATAGGGAGACAGAAAGGCAAGCAGATCACAGCAGAAGTACTTACACAGCACTTTTTTATCCACAGATCTCAAAGTGCTCTACAAAGGTAAGTGCTAAATTATCATCCCTGTTTGTCAAATCAGAGAAGCGAGGCTAAGAGAGAAACCCAAGGGCACGCAGCAGGCCAGTGATACTGCGTGAAGAGACCTTACGGCTTCCATACAGCATGTTGGGTTTTCTGCTATGTGCTTCTTAAGCCAAGTAGCCTGGTGGAAAGGCCTCTCTTGTTAATCGGAGACATTTTGACCAGCAGAAGGCATCTTTTAAACCGCAATTGAGAGCTGCAGCACTGGATGTTGCAATGTAGCAATAGAGTTACTTCCATCTCAGGACTCTGCAAAACTCCTTCCCGACCACTGCTTCGCAAAAAGATTACTAGGTTGGCAGGGTAAGCAGGCTGCAAAGGGTGCGTAGGGATCAGGAAATTAATATATGCATCAGGAGGTGTAGAAGAGGTGACTAAACCCCTGATTATTAGCAACTACCTCTAAACACCCCTCCCTCCCAGAGCCGGCGTCCGACCACCCTGGGTAGGCAGAGCTTTCCCCGACTGCACAGACACAGCAGCAAAATTTTTATTTCCCTGAAAGTAGTGGTGTCTGCGTAATATCACACTGCTGATTTTTATATCTCGATTTCAGCTTTGTTTATCTTCTGAGAACAGTTATAAAAATAAAATCCAGATTTTTTTTTTTTTTTTAAGTGCTGATGAGGATGGGAGTCTGCATGTCTCAGGGATTAGGTAATGGGAGAGAGAGTCTTTGGCTTGAAGTCACCCATTCAACTGTGGTCAGGTCAGCCGTGTGTTAGCATTTATATTGTCCGCTATCCCATCTACTGAGAAGTTGGTGGTCTTATTCTGATGTGTCGCTCAAAAGGAACATTTTACTTGCAATGTGAAGAGGATTTATTAGCAACAAGGCTGAGGAGTATATGAGCATGGAAAATTAAGCAGATCTGAAACTTCTGGGCTCTGCCAGGATTTCAGTACACTGGAAGATGCTGTGGATAATGTTGACCATGCTGCACAACTCTTGCTGGTAATGGATCTGGGGAGAAGTCTTCAGTGCAATCAGTCCAGCACCTTCTGAAGGGTGGTATCATCCCTTTAAAAGACGCTGAACATTAGTATTGTTTTCCTTTGATAATTGAAAGTTTTGGTAGATTCAAGAGTTAACCGACCCCTTTTTGGCTCATACCACAATATGAACTCCATGTAATTTTGTATATTATTATCTCCACTGAAAATATTCTGTGTTTTTTTTTCCCCCCTGCTGTAAGTACAATATCTATAATGCAGTACTTGCAGCCACTGCCAGGGTCTTGGACAGTTGTGGGGGGAAATGTGTATTAAAAGTGGATTTGAAAAAAAAATCCCTTCCTTAATGGTACCTTGGTAGCTGATTAGATTTGGTAATGGACTTGCAAATAAAGTTTAAACATTAATCTAAGAGCTCAATTAGGTAAGGTATTATGGTGCAGCAGAGATTTTCTCCATTCCCCAAGCAAGTGAAAAAAACCTTGGAAATGAAGGCAAAATCAGCTTCTCTTCTTTCTTGTCTTTTGAGAGGTTTAGCAGAGGTTGTTACTGAATTAATGAAATATTATTGATTCATATATCCTTTCTAATAAGTGAAATGGAAGGGGATATCACTTACGTTTCCTGCAGCAGTTTCATACTGCAACTAGTGACACCATAGGCCTGAAAATCCCCAAGCAAATCAGACCTCTCTGGAGGTCACTTGCTGACTGGAGATACTTTAGCAAGCCATCTGACTTTTTTGAATAAACTCTTAAGATTTCATTTTGCACTGGGAGTCATAAAGTACACTTTTCAGTATGGCCAAGTTACTGGACCCCATAATGTTTGCTCACAATGGTTCATACTCAAAGTTGCACTTAACCACATGTTTAAATGGGAATTAAGCATATTATTAAAGTTAAGTGTGTGCTTAAGTACTGCTCTAAATAGAAATGCTTTCCTGAATCCAGAATAGCAGCGAAGAGTAATTCCTTCCACTGCAGGCCTTGCAGGGTGGAATGCCATAACCTACATTCTGCAGGAGGTCAGACGGGATGGTTGGCTGTAGTCATTCTGTTCGGACCTCCAGCCTGTGAATAGGACACATCGTTGATCAAATACCAACTTTCCAACTGGACTGTGTCCAGCACAAGCAAACAGTGTTTAGAATGATAAGAAGGAAATAAAGACAGGCTGGGGTAATTAAACACAGGGGAGATTTTTTCCATTCACAAGCCATCGGTGTTTTGGATAACTTGTTCTATTAAAAAGCTATCTTCCTACAATGTATTTGAACAGTCCTTTATTCTACTGATTCTATTAAGGCTGCTCTAAAATTATTCCACTGAGTATTGCCAGCAGCTTTGAGACCTTTAGCACACAGCATTAAGTAGAAATGAATAAAGACTTGGCTAAAATAACACATGGTGACTCACTTAAAAGGCACCGTCAAGACATTTTATACACCTTTCCTTTTACTCTGCTTTGTTTATAACATTCCTCTGAGAAGCCTGAAAATACTTGATTCTTCCCACTGGCATTTGGTCCCTTACACTGTGCAAATAGAGGTTGTCTTCAATGGCAATGTGAGTGAATCTGCTCTTTCCTCTTCGGAGTCTCAGCCCGCGTAGTCCGCTGCTGTGCTGTACCATCTTTGCTGCACATCGGCAGTAGAGGTGTCCCAATAAGCACCCCTATGCAGCCATGTGATGGAGGGAGCATCTGAAATGCAGATTTGGTAGTCCATATAAATGATATTAATGACTCTGAGACTTCTAAATGTAAACTCTTGGCACGTAGTACATAATATTCACATTCAACGTCACACAAACACAGGAAATGCTGGGTTTGTTAAAGAACGCAGCTGTCCACTGCGGTTTTCCACCACAAGAGCCATGTTCAGTGAGAGACACTCAGCCCACGTGTACCTAATGACGCCTTACAACAAAAGACGTCCTTCAGCTACTGCAGGGAGGACAACCTGAGTGGGAGGACCATTTTGCTGGCTGTGACCGTTTGTCAGTGGGATAACGGCACTGAAAATGCCTCAGGTATACAAGCCTCACAGCATTAGCTGGGCACATGTGGTGGGGTGAGTACTGAGGAACTCAGCACAGCCGTCCAAACCATCTCCAGATGCGGGCTGACAGCCTCAGCTGCACCACTTTGTGCAAGCTAGAAGTCTTCCCTGGGTAGGCAAGCAGGGAATCGCTTGCCTTGTCCCCATCTTTACGCAGTCTGGTGCTTTGCAACACAATGATCACAGCTCCTCCTTCCCCCCCTCGCTGTCATTTGGCTGCCTCAGGACAAGTGACTACGATGCTGATTCAGTTCTCTCTGAGGTAGCACCAGCGCTCTGCCAGCTTTAATTACACAAAAAAATTTGTTTGGAAATGTGGGGGCTTTTTATAAGCCCTAAGGTCAGATCCTCTTCTCATCTATGCTGGCGTCAATCAGGAGGATATCATCAAGAGCCAGTGAGATCTGGTTTAAAGTACAGCCTTAATTCCTTTCCAAGTCTCCTACCAGAGCGTAGATGCCACTGCAGAACAGTTGCCCGTCAGTAGCCAAACAAAACCATGCTGGAAGTTGTTGCTAGGACCAGCTATTAAAAAACTGCTTCCATTAGTTCAAGGGCTATCTGCTCTCCCACCATCCTCTTGCCTGTTTCTCCACTGCCTCCTCACCCAGACCTGGAACCATCCAAAGTGACAGTTGTTGGTGACAGCACCCATCTCTTCGAGAAAAATATTAAAATCCAGCCCAGGAACATCCCAGGGAACAAAACTGGAATTTCTTGAATTCAGGAAGAAAAACCATCCAGGGCAACTAAGATTTCACAGTATTGTGAGGTGGGGGCTAGGGGGATTTCCATCACACTTCACAGATCTACTGAGAGCAAGGCTCTCTACCAGCGTTACTTCATCCGTCTTTAAGGAGAAAGGCAACAGCTGTTTAATAGCACTGTGTAACACTTCCTGACAGCTTGTGACAAAATGGGAAGCGGAAACTGGACTTTTTTTTTCAAAGATCATGGCCACTACTTTACCCACCAATTCTCTCTAATGAATTGTGTGGTACAGCCCAAAGAGACCTTGCCTGAAGAACAGTTCTCTAAAAGTAAGCTACCACGAAAGCCCTTTTTGACAGTTTTTTCCAGATTTGACAATTTCCTTGGCGCAAGACCCCTCCGCAACCCTCTCACAAACCAGGCATGAGTGTTGCTCACTCTCTACTTTCCTTTCATCTGCTTTCCATGGGAAGGACTAAACTCCTCTATGCAAAGACCTCTCTGGAATTTTCCTACCTCAAACAAAGTCGTACTCAGATGAATATTCAAGGAAAGCCTTTGCTTGAAGTACTTTTGCAATCTTTGTCCCTCAGTTGCATTTTGACACGCTCATTGAATCTGACCTGTAATAGGTAACAGATATTTTAAGATAATTTTGCTAAGGATTTGGGTTCTCCAGGTACATTGGCCCTCATCTTGAGCTAATGCAAATCTGTGTATTTCCACCAGCTTTGATACATTTAGAATGATTTGGGCCCACCAGGGTTTCATCCTTTATGTTTCCGTTGAATTAGCCTCGTGTCAGCTCTTTTCTTTTCTCTCAGAAATAGAGCTCAGACTCCTGCCTGCATTATGGAGCCCAACAAATAGCCACCCATGAGATTGGAGATTGTACCCATCCCTTGGCCCGTTGTAAAAGGGAGGTAGCCTAACTGACGAGTCAGATACTTCAAGTGAGGTATCACAGAGCAGCTGATGCATGGTACCTTGCTAGCGGGGTCAAACGTGTCTGAGCACTCTTCTATTTATGGGGCACTTTTGAGATAATGTAGTTGAGATTTATTTTAGCGTATTTGATTCAGAGCATACTTACGGAGCTGAATTTTGTCTCCATACCTGTGTTGTTTATGTGCATGTGCGCGTGTGTATTTTTATATGTGTGTATATATATTGTAAGCATATTGCTTTGGTTGGCTGCTCTTCAGATTCAGGACACAAAAAATCAACAGTTTCATAATTCACTATTAAGATTCACAGACTTTTCCAGCCTCCTAAACCATAACTGCTCTCTCTGTTTTGTAAGATCAGACTACAAGGACCACTGCCTCTTAACAGTGCCTCATAACAGTGAGTATTGAAGTTGGGCGTCGCATTAGACTGCAAAATTGCAGACAGTAATTATGGCTTAAAGCATATCTCTGACATAAGCATAAATATTGCTCATTAAATATTATGAGAGAGGAATATAAAAATCTTACTTGGTCTCTCATTGAAGCAGTAAACAGCACCTCCAAAGCACCTGCCACAAACAGCTCTGTAAATCTTTCTATAAGGTATAGCATCCAGCATTGAAGAATTAGTTTGTCATCATGTTCATCTACATTTTGAGGAAAGAAAGAGGTTCCTGGGGACACAAGTCTAAACCTTTCCGGAGGTGCTCAGCCATGGGAACCTCAGCACCCTGTTTGAGATCTCAGTAATTCTCCCTATGACTGGAAAGCACAGCTGCTTCCAGTAGCCAACACAGTGATATAAAACATGACGCCTCCATCCTTTCCGAGGCAGATCCTCCCTCCACTAAAGTCAATGAGAATTTGGCATCTGTATCAGCAGCCAGTTTGGCCCTTCAAAATAAGGTATCGGTATACAGTTTTCAAGTCAGTTGCCAGCAGGGATTTGCTTCTGTGGGAGATGTCCCTAGATTTAAAAAAAAAAAAATCATGCTAGCACTTTTCTTAGTTAATCAGTACAAAATCTGTGTATAGACCAAGCCAAAGGTTTAGGATTCAAAATATTCCTATTGGATGGTGTTATTTCGCTGGAAGCAAATTAATATTCAAAACTCTAGTCCAGGCAAGATAAACCATACTTTAGCACTCACTAAGCTGATGAAACTGAAGCCTTGCAGGCACAGCCAGGCTTCAGTTCAGCGTTCAGCGTCTCCATGAAAAAGGGCAGGCAGTCATGTGCGGCTCTGCCTGCGCTCCGAGCCAGCCAGATGTGAGGCAGCCAAGAAGTCCTAGTGAAGCATGTTTATTGGATCCAGTGTGTCATATGTACTCTTGATTAGTTTTCCATTTCCAGTCTTGGAAGACGTCCTTACCCATATGTGGATTAATTATGCGTCACATGCTCCTTTTGCAATCAAGAAGTAACATCAGCATTTTCCTGCAGCTACAGAAACACCTTTACATTGATACAGTCTCGTAGGTCGGCATGTTTTCCTACAGCTAAGTTGGAAAGTTGCGGGGAAGGGAGAGGAGAAATAAACTTACTAGAAATGTTTCTTAGATTTCATTTTCTTACTGTGAGCTATGGACTTATATTTAAAATAATTAAACCAAAAATATCACATAGGTACCTCACATAGGGCTCCTAAATTTATACTGATTACATAAAAATGACCAGGTAGTAAGAGATGCTAAGTATCTATCATAGCTTCAGTACTCGGCACTTTTGAAAATCAGGCCACTTGATTTAGGCAGCTAAACAGGCACATTGGAAATGGCTTGCCTTACTAGTTCCGCAAAGTTACATAGATTATTAGAAAAATAATTAAAGATGCATTTTTATTCAGGAGGCAAAATATAATGCAGTGTTAAACTATTAAGCGTAATTTGCATGAAACATGGTGTGCTCACACAACTCCCTCTGTTTGAACTTTACAGCCTTTCTATATAATATACTAGCAATAATTTCCCCCTTGTAATACTCGGTAGGTTTCTCTTGCTTTGGGGGATATTAGGTGAACTTTTTTGTAGGTGAAATGACAACTGCAAATGAATGGTAAGATTGTGTAGCTGAGTGGATAAAATACTTTAAATTATGGCACTATGATAAAGACACCTCTGCAAAGGTTGCAAATCATTTTTCATTTTAAGGTCAGTGTTCATGATTCCACTAACATTTTTAGATAGGTTTAAGAACGAGGTTCATTCTGTTTAAATGTATCACAGGGCTGTATCTGCAGAAAGCTTTCTGTGCCTGCAGAGAGCCCTGCTCCTATTCCATAGCAAGAGAAGATACAACCCTCTATCTGGGAAAGCTCCTCGGGAAATTCTTTAATTTGGCACTAAATTTTTTGAATCCAATCTAGGTTCTGTCTCCTCCAGCTCAAGTGATAGGCTCTTTTTTTCTAATCATAGGTCCAGCTTGCCCTAATAATGAGGGTCACAAGCTTACACATAAAGAGGAGGATATTTTACCTTAGAAAGCTATCTTGTGCGAGATTGCTGGATTTCAAATTTGGGAATTTTCATGGAATTTAAACAGGAGAATTACACAAGCACTTAGGGGACTGTAAAATAAATCTCTCTCAAATGTATCACTACAGTATTAGGAGATGAGCTTTGTACAGGCTGTCTGCACTAGGAAAAATAATGTCCATTTTAAAGACTAGCTCAGCTGCAGTACTGCACCGGTGGGCTGTGCGCAAGGGTAGACAGAACTTGGTCTCATCATTCTGTCATGAAAACCTGCTGTCGCTATCGCTGTGAAACCAATACGAGTTTTCCTTGTGGCTTAGCTCCGTAAAAGCTGATGTTAGTTTTGTCTTGACAAATGCAATCTGAAAGCTGCGATTTCCTCTGCATCCTTAGGGAGAAATGACTTCAGGAAGGTGCTTTGATGGGTTGGGAATTTTTCCCAGATTCTGCCCTCAGTTGACTTCTCAGAGGAGAGAGTAAAAAAAAGCGAAAGCAAAAAAAAGCATGGTGTCTCCAAGTTCAAGACGAATTTTTCAGGAAAGCATCCTAACTTCATGATTGTCGATGTTCACTTGGGCTGAGCCTTACATCAGGCCTAAAGGTGTGGCAGAAAGTTTGTGCACGGGGGGCCAAATTCTGCCCCTACTGCTCCATGTCACACGACAGACTTGAATATCCTTCTCTTGAATTTATACTGGAGAGCTCGATCCTTTGATCTTGTGATTTTAGGATGAGACTGGTAGTTGATGCTTTTCTGTCTCACTTTCGGAAACAAAGACTTTTCCTCTGGCATGGCATTGCTCCCTCCACGGGTCTCCTAGCAGATATACAGCTAAATTCAGTGCTAATGTAAGCGGGCACAACCCTTTATACCTCAGCTAAATTGAGGAGCCTACACCAGCAGTGAACCTACCCCGGTCTATCAGAGCGAAGGTGTTATTTATTACTGGAAGCATCTTATTCATCGCTGCTAGTGCCGTAAATACATATTAAGATCCACCTGCTCCATCACTTCCCGACAGCCGCATGGCCTCTCAACTCCCCTTTCATTTAGTTTAATTCTCCGCCCTAACCTCAACCTCAAAATAAACCCCCACTTTTTCCCTTTTGGGGGCGGGGGGAGGGATGGGGGGACGACTTGAGAAGGGCCCTATGGGCACCTCAGCCGCAGCGGTGATTTTGCAGCGTTGCTAAATTAAGTCCCTGATTAAAGCCGGCGCGCTGCGAGCTCCCCCTCCTGTCGCCGAGCCGG
>NW_009205208.1:0-1828 GCF_000690835.1 Fulmarus glacialis
GAGAGGGCAGGTCGCTCCCAGCGCAGCCCGGGATCAGAGCCGGGATGCGGGTGCCCCCCCGTAGCTGCGGAAAAGGCACAGGGGAAAGCATTTATTTCAGACCTCGCTCACTGAGCGGCAGCAGCTCCCCTCCAGCCCATCATTAACGCAGCTCCTAACGAGGCACTGGCCGTGCCTGCGCAAGGACCCACAGCCGGCGCCGGGGCCCTGCGGTTGGCCCTGGTCCCTCACTGGGCACGGCCGGGGGGCTGGATGCCCACCACCCCGGCAAGAGCTGCCGTGTCTGACAGTGTTTACCTGGCTCTGCCCCGAAAATAACTGTGCAACTGGCACCAAAGCTTTGGCTTCCCTCCCCCGTACAAGTTGTGCCTGCACACCCAAACACTTCTTTTCAAGACTTCTATGAAAATTTGGTTCTGCGCAATTTTAGCCACGTACTAATTTCCACATAAAACTGTGGAAAATAAATGCGTCGTGTCATTTTTCATATAAAATTGTTTCATACCAGTTAAGCCTTTCTGTTTCATTCGCAGAAACTGAAAACCCAGCAAAATTTGTCCTGAAAGAGTCTGCATCTCTTAAAAATATTTTCTATCCATTTTTGCATTACGAGTATACAGTAAGGATGCAAACCCTGCAACCTCTTAGTGTCTGGCAGCAAACAAATGTTGACAGTTTGAAAGTGAAAGCAGTTCTAACGAAACCCCTGTGTATCACAATAGCCGTACGTTGCAGCAGAACCCATGGCTCATTTTCAGCAATAGAACCAAAAGCCACTCTACAGCAGATTAAGCAACTAATATAGTGAAGGCTTCTGAAACAAGAAGAAAGGCAATATCCACAGCTGGAACAAGTTAAGGAGATCTCCCGTCTTATTAAGAAGCTAAAACAGGTATTGGTAAATTATATACAGTACTTTTACTTTACACTGAAAATAAAGTAAATCGAAGAGTGAAATAAGATATTCCCCTCTCTCATAACCGAGCAGCATTGCAAGGCCGGGTGCAAGGCCACTTTGTCCCCAGTAACATCTGAACCTGTGATAAACTGTGTCCTCCAAACCTGGACAAACAGAACCAAACCCTCTGATCCATTTGCACGGCTCTTCGCCACTCGCAGCAGCTATGTGAAGAAAGCAAATATTCTAAATACATTCTGCATCTCAATTACATGTTTAATCACTACCCAGCCCCAGAAGAATCCATGGAGTGCACAAAAAAACATTTATTTGCCCCGAGTCGGGAAAGAAACTCTGACAGGTGACGAGAGGACAAGGACGTGCCTGGGATGTCCTTAGGCTGCAGGACCCAAACAGCTCGAGGCTGCCAGGAGGCTGGTGCCGCCTGCCACAGCCCGGAGAGGCTCCAGGGCTGCTCGGATTTACACGGGGTTTGCTTGTCCCTACAACAGCCTTTATGAACAGAGAATGCCAAAGTAACATTTAAACCACCTATTCAGCCTTCCTCCCTCTCTGCACCTGCTCAGTGTCTCCCCTTGTTGTACCCAAGGACGTAAGGTCTTTTCTTGTCATCTTACTGTATTAAAAACATGTGCAGATCAGCAATCTGACATTAAAAAAGAACAAGTAAAGAAGTTGAACTACCTCCTCCGACAAGTTGCATAGCAAGTATCTCTACCCATGACAGGCAACCAGTGTGCCGAACTGGCGCTCCGTTAAATCCAGGAATGCAGTTCTGTAAGAACTCTCTCTTTTGCTACAGCTTTGCAAGACTAGTTGTCAGTGCTCTCCGGTGGTATCGGAGGACAGCCTGTGGTGCTCAGCGCAACCTGAGAACGGGTTATCGGCGCGGCGCGGGCCGGCGACCCT
>NW_009205208.1:1921-6675 GCF_000690835.1 Fulmarus glacialis
TTCGTCGGTGGTCTCGGGGGGGGACATGGACTCGCTCATCTGCTCTTGGCTCTTCTTTAGCCTGTGCGGAGCAGAGGAACCAGGCATTACACAGTCATCCCCAGATCAAACGCCCCGCAGAAGGAGTGGTATGAAGGTGGTCTACAGCAGCCAGCGTGCCCGGGGCTGCCCACGCACCACGCCTCGTGAGCTGCCTACAGCAGACCCATGGTAAATGAGAGGCGTCTTTCCAGAGCACACACAGAGCACATAAAAAGGTCATGACAGGGACCGATCTATCAGCAAAACACACCGCAACACACCGAAATACCCCGCAGTGACCTGCAAGGCTTCAGCTTTCAGGAGCGCTGCCCACCCAGACCTCGGCCACGAGCGCCCTGTGCCGTGGCCAGGCCAGCAGGCTCCCGGCCACGCACCACCTCCTCCACAGAGGCTGTCTCCTGTTTTACTTACAAACCAAACATTCCCATGTCAGCGTGCTCCAACACGGGGGAAAGCAGCTGCTTTAACTCCAGCGCTTTCACTGCCCGCTCATGCCCTGCAGAGATTTTAGCACGCTCCTTGCCTTCATTTTCCAAAACATCATCCTCTAAAAGCAGGATGGATGAGAAGATGCAATGGGGGAAGCAGTGTCACATACATATGTTAAACTCTAGAAGTCTCTCTGCAGCATATTTTATTTAATGGCAGTGATTAATAATCCCCGATCTTGTCTCCCTTTTTGGTGAGAACTGCTTTTCATACAGAGGCTGCACCTGAGCTCCTCAGCTGACGTCAGTCACCCAGGGCTAAGCCCGCGGTGAGATGCTCCCCGCCGTCAGGCACTGGCACTCTGATTCCTAAGGGAAGTCAGGAAAAAGAGTATTTTTTCTTTCAAAAAAATTACCCCCGCACACTCACTTCTCTCTGTTAAAGATGACAAAGTCTTGCTGGATAGCTTCAAGGCATTCTTGGAGATAGTCATTTTCCTGTTGAAGAAAAACAATACATCCACAAGCAGTCCCGCTTGCATCTCATTGCTGCCTACAGCACCGCAGCGCTTCCAGCTGTATGCGCAGAGCCTCCCAGCCAGAAACTTCAACTGAAACAGATGATGGCAACAGCATAGCTGACTGCCTTCATGGCTTTCACCGGTGGCTTGTTTCATCTGTGGTGAGCACAGTTTTCCATAAAACACAGCACACAGTTTTCCAGATAAACACAACAGGTTTATCTGTGTGTTCTGGTTTTGGGAGTGCCCATAGGAAGGAAAGCCAGCACGGGGGAGAGATCAGCACGAAGCCTGCGCCTGTGAGTCCTTGCAACCACAAGGCACGAACCTGCTGCCTTGTCCCACAGACGGCTGCTCCCCCGAGGCTGGCTGGCCCAGCCCAGGGGCTCTGGGCTACGCTGGCTGGATGCACGCCGGGGAGCTGACAGCACCCTCGGGGCAGGAGGGAAATGCGGGTGTGCAGACAGCCCACGCTTCTGATTTCTGCCTTTATTTTACCTCCCGCATCACCTCTGTCTAGGTGCAGAGACCTCCTCTGAAGCCAGATGCTGCTGCTCCACTCCACCTCCAACCGAAGCAGGGACGCCTGTCTCCTGCCCAGGCAAAGTCTCGCCCAGCCCTCGCGCCGCCCACCCATGCACCCCGCCACGGGCCACGGCCACGGCGAGGGACTGGCTCCTGCAGGCAAAGTGCCCTTAACTCTCTTGGCAGCAAAACCTCGGAGAGGTATTTGCAAATTTGCTTATGCTGTTTTTTCCTCCCTCGCTTCCCGTTTTATTCTTTAGCATTTACAGTAAGTCTCATTGATCACAGCATTAACTCCCGCTGAAGAGAGAAGGGATTCATTGCAGTTAATTGGCGCAGACAATGAGACAGGCAAAATCCTGCCCAGCGCTCCCTGCTGCTCTCAGACAGCGGATGGTCCTGACCTCGCTGGGGGGGAGCAATGTTTGTTCCCTTAGTCTGGGATTTGCGCAGCTCAGAGGCACTGCGCAGGGGAAGCAGCGACAGTGGGTGACATGCGTTTGCTCTCACAGGCCTCCCCAGCACACCCCCCTACCTGCAAACACCCCCTACAAAACCCTGGTTTCTGCAGGACTGAGCACCTGCTCTGCTGCGAAAGGAGCTGGTTTTACTCCTGAGACGTGTCTGCTCTGTAAAACTGAGATTCTTCTATTTATCTCCCCAGTGATATAAAAGCACCGTGACTCCCACAGTGGAAAGAAGAAACAAATGCATTTCACCTCTAGTTTAATCTCCCAGCTAACGGACCCCTCTCTGCAGAAAGCGCTCGCGGGCACACTGCCACACTTCTGCCACACTCACGTCCCAGAGCTCACCCCAGCGCAGGAGCCCGGCAGAGCCGCAGGGCTTACCCAGCCACACAGCTCATGTGGCGAGAGAAAACATGGGATAGTTACAAGAGAGAAAAATGGGACTGACTGGCCAGATGTTTCTGCATGGCCATCATCAGTGCTTGGATAAACCACTACTGTGTAACCCCACCGACAGTGGTCGCAGACACTGGGCAATGCCTCTCGGAAAGGTGACGATCGTATAGACGTGTATTTTTTTTTAGTTCTTCTTTTGACAGGTGTGCCCAGACCTCTGTTTCTCATTTCATTTTCCAAAGTACAGATTACTGTGAAAGAGTTTTATCAAACTTACCTAAGAGAAACATATGGTGGTCAGGAAGACTCCATTGGGCAAATGTTTTCATCAAAATAAATCTGCAGTTACTGCATTGTCTCAGTAACTGCTGCTATACATCCACAAATTCAGCAGCTCAACCTTTTTTCCTGGCCGGCTGTTACCCCAGAAAGCACTTACGGACTGTGAGCTATCTTTGCTGTTATCCCTCGACTTGTTCTTTGCAAGCCTCTTCTTCTTCTTGTGCAAGGGCCTCGACTCCAGGATCATCTCCTCCAGCTCAAAGGTGGGATCGCAGTGCAGGCGGCCCTTCTGCCGGGACACACGACATGACACCACACGCATTAGGCACAGCAGAGACACTCTCACAGCAAATACACTCAGAAACTACTTCTCCGACAGAAAGCCTCTGCTGAATGCAGCGGTTCCTCTAAAGACAAGAACCGACCCTGCTCGGGGCAGGGACACAGACGGCTCCTACTCACATTGGGGACGAAGCCCGGCTCCACCCGCTTCTCACAGACGTCGCTCCAGACCACGCCGGACAAGTACGCCGAGGCCTGAACGTCAGCCAGGCAGGAAAAGCGATGCTCAGGGTTCACCGTCAGCAGCTGAGGAGAGAAAAGCATTCCCGCCAGAGGAGAAAGAAAAGAAGCCCAGCATCATCCTGCCTTTCGGATGCACTCGGATGGTTCAGCCACGCAGCAACCTTTCTGTCATGGGAAATACATAACAGACTGTAGAAAAAAAACACATTAGAAAAATGTTCTGGTTGTTGTGGAACCAGACAGACAAAAATTTGGCACCATGAGCACTTGGACCAGCGTGGGTTTGCACCCCCCGTGCCTACCTACGATGCATGACCCTTCACCACAGCACCCGGGCGCTGCCGCCCCGGTGCGCTCCTCTCCACGGCAGGGACAGACCTTGCTCCCTTGTAAAGATGTTGGTTCCCCCAAAGGCTCACCGTTTCAGTTTCAACCTCCACACGTCCTACTTTCACACCACTTCTATGACATCAGGGGATACTACTCCATTTATCACACACACGGATTACTAAGCACAGAGAAAAAAAAATGATTGCTTGATCCACTGAGACACCAGACTGAGGACAGACCTGATTTTTCAAAGAATTCAGCACCGTGTACCACGCTGTATGCTCAGCTGACTTGAGTTACAGCTTCCAGACTGCTGGAGGTACGCCTAGCGTGGAGATATGTCTAATGTGGAGATAGGTCTGACGTGGAGGTATGTCTAACAGGGAGGTAGGTCTAACGTGGAGGGATGTCTAACGTGGAGGTGTGTCTAACATGGGATCTGGGTAGGGCTTCCAGAAAATTCTGTGCCTGGCCTCCCCCTGTGAAAATCTTCACCGAAGCTCAGTTGATGCCACCTTCGCAGTGCATCCTCAGAGCCCCGTGCACGTCCCTCCTCTCCCAAGTGCGGGATGCTCGTGGCGGGAGAGTTGCGCCCACCCTCGCCCCCCTCCAGGAGCTGCCCCCCTGCCTGCCCATGCCACTGCCTCCGGCGCCGGAGCTGCAACCCACCTCTGGACCAGGTCTTGGCATTTTTCCAGAGCACTTAGAATTTGAATCCTGACCTACAGCTGCCCCAGCTCGGTTTTGGGCATCTGCAAACTGAGCGCATACGGTCTCCCGACTGATGGACACCTACGGTAGGACCTCTACAAAATGACCATCTAGGACCATTTCCTTCAAAAAACCACAGCATAATTCTAGGCACACTAATTATAGGTGGCTACGGCCTTTTTGCAGGAAATAAAGTCAGCACTGAGTATTTTTCCAATGCCAAAGGTAACTATGCAAGAAGCAGGTAATGGTGATCGTACTTACGGTCCGCTTGGCCCACCAAGTGCCCAAGCACAGGATGCTTGTGAAAGGCACAGGGTAAAAGCCTGCCTCGATCAGCAACTGCCGCCTGGGGAAATTTTCAGGCACTTTTTCACAGCATAAAATTATCTTAATCTTTAAAATGAAAAGAGAGGAATTCCCAATTCCTGAGCAAGGCTGCTGCGACGGCACCAGCCCAGCGGGAAGGAGATGCAGGGCATGGATGCCGGGCGCAGGGAGCGGAGCTGGCCCCGGCGGGCGGG
>NW_009205209.1:0-2459 GCF_000690835.1 Fulmarus glacialis
TCTAAACCCACAGCTTCCCCAAAGCCTCCGGGCCAGCCGGGTACACGTAACCTCCGTCACCAGTTAGGGATCATCCTCTGTCCCGTGTTCGTGTCCAACCCCAACCCACCACCCTTGATGGGATGAGCCTGGATCCCCGGTGCGGTCCAAGCAGCCACAACGCGGCTCACCACCACCGTCCCAGCGCCTGCGAGGGGCTGACGCCTTCCCCCTGCCCCGGGACCCCACCCCAGACCTGCTCCCTCCATCCCGCAGGAGGATGGAGCTGGAGAGCCCTCGCTCGCAGGACCTTGGAGCCAAGGCTCTGCAGGACTTGGAAACCCGGCCCAGAAAAGCTTTCTGAAGCGCTAGCGAGGCTATCCAAAAAATAATACCCCATGGAGGAACCGTGAGCTCATTTTCTAACGGGCCAAAGGAGAAATGAAAGAAACATCCTCAGCGGCGAGGAAGAAATCACAGTATTTACAGATAACCACCTGAAGGAGCATGGTGGGAGAAGTGCCACCTTCCAACCAGCTGCTGAATCACCACAAGAGTTTGCCAAACCAGCCAGCTAATTGCGAAAGCTTCGTTACAGCTGGATTAAGCAGCAATGCCTTCCGCCGGGGACGCCAGTTTTGCTGAAACAGGAATCCTAGGATCACGTTACAGTGAGTTAAGCCCTGCGACAGAGCTGCCAAGCGCTTCCCCCTCCCCGCTTCCCCCCACAGCCTTTCCTCCGTAATTCCTTCACAGCTCTAATGCCATTCTGAAAAAAATCTGTATTGCAGAGGAAATTTCTGCAGGGGCTTAATACCCTTTGCTGGCAGCATCTCCCGGGCCAGGGCTGGCTTTCCTCCTCCTCCTCCTTAGCATCCTCTCCAGAGCTGGATGGAGGGTGGATGAGATGGGACAGGGGCTCCGTGTCCCATGGGCAGCTCTTTGCCTCTCTTTCAAGGCTGGAGAGGGAAAAAAAAAAAAGGGTGGGGCGCCCCCGGAGTGGGCAGCCCCAGCCTGCTGCCAGCCCCACTGATGGCCCCAGCGTAGGCTTCGTTTCGGCTCTTCCAGCAGAAATCCCGCCTGTGATCCCAAGCAGACACCTGGCTGGGTCACAGGGCAGAGAATTTGGTGCATAAAACCTGAGCGGACGTCACGGCGCGCAGCACGTCCTTCCCTTTCAGCAGGGCTCCTGCCTCCCGCTGCAAGGACCTGGTGCAAGGATGGGGACCGCGGTCCCCCCGGCAGAGAAGGGCGCTGGGGCTGAGAGGGGTGGGTGAGGCTGAGCGGTCCCACGCCTCTGCATGAGTGCCAGGGCTCACACCGGAGCTTCGCTTTCCACTCTTCACCTGGAGAGACCTCTGAGAGGCCAGACACCCCCAAGAAGGAACGTTTACCTGCCAGCTATCTGCTTCCTAACTCCCTGCCACTGAAGTCATCTCTTTTGCAGGCTGGATGGTGAATCAAAGCATCCCACCACCTCCCCAGCCCACGGCAGCTCGCGGTGCCGCTCCATTAAAGCACAGCAAGGGGAGATGCTCCCCAGGTCCCCCCCGCAGCAAACTCAGTGCTGGGATGGAGAAAAGAAAGAAGCCAGCTACAACTGCTGATGAAGCAGAGAGGGAAGATGTTTCCCCCAGGCTTGTAAGGGAGATTCGACTATTTCGAGTCTGCTCTCTGCCTCCAGCTCTCCACTAATCCCCCAAGCGCTTTCGTGGTCCTGGGGTACCTCAAAGCACCGCTCGGGCAGCAGCCTCTGTGCCCGAAGCTGTGCCTTCCCGAGCAAATGCTGCTGCAGTGTCGGGGGAAGCACGCGGAGGCAGAGCTCCAAGGGCATCCAGCACAGGCGCAAGCAGAAAGAGGAGATGCAGCCCTGCTCTTTCACCAGGGGCTTTCATCCGTGACCTTCAAAGGCTCCTTGAGATGCTCGATGTTGTTTTTTTTAATCTATCCAGGGAAACTGAGGCATGGGAAGAGCAGCCCAGCTGCAGACATACAGGGAGTGGGAACAAAGATGGGTCTTGACGAGATGGGGTCCTGCAGAGAGGTGTGAGCGCTGATTCCCAAGAGGGCCATGCCCTGTGGCTCGGTGGCACTTAGCAGTGGCCAGATTTTGCCACCTGAAAGGCAAAGACCACAGGGATTTCAAGGGCGACAGGGCAGGCACCCGCACTGCCACCCTCGCTCCCGCCGTGCAGAGGCATCCCCCATCCCTCATCACCCCCATGTTGCGTTCCGGCTCTTTCTGAGAAAGCCAGGAGGCTCGTGCAGTGCTGGTGTCTGGGCAGGAGGATTCCTTCCCGTTTAGGCTCCCCGAAGAGAAGTTTCCGTCTGTCTTTCTCCCCAGTAACCCGGAGGGCGTTAGAAAAGCATCACGCGAGCGGGACACGGGCACAGTTGGCGTATTTCTCATTAACAGGAGCCGGGTTATGGCTGAGACCTCGGGCAGCGGCTTGGGCAGAGGAAGGGGCTGCTCTGCCTCC
>NW_009205209.1:2506-2763 GCF_000690835.1 Fulmarus glacialis
ACCTCCCGCACCGGGAATCGGGGCTGCCCGGCAGCTCTCAGGCAGCTGCCTTCTCACATCCGATTAGTCAGGCACATGAATAAACAGAGAGGAAATTAGGATTGCTCTTGACTGCACACTGACTCTCCAGCACCCATGCTCCGCTGTGCCTGGAGGGAGAACTGCCCCCCCCTCCCCTCCCTTTTTCTTTCTTTTATTCTTGTTTTTCTTGCTGTTGAGCAATTGCAGGCAGGGCTATCCCCGCTCCCATGGCAGGG
>NW_009205209.1:3008-3538 GCF_000690835.1 Fulmarus glacialis
CATCTCCTTTCGGCTGCAAAAGCGTGAGCCCCAGACAGCTCTTTGCAGGGAAATCCCACTCCCTCACGCAGGGAGCAACTGGTTTTGCTCTGTTCTTTTCTGCACCGGGATATGAAAGTGAGAAGAACAGCCAGGGAGGAGAGCAGAGCCCTGCTCTAGCCTCTCCACCGTCTGCTGGGGGGAAGCCCTAAGGTGGCCTCCAGCACCTCCACAAACTCTTTTGCACTGTCTGCCTCCCCTTCGCCCGGCCAGGCAAGGAGAAATAAATATATCTACCCGTGCCGTAACACCGTGCAGGCGAGGCAGAGTGATTAAGAGCGAGTTACATTCTCGTCAGTGCAGAGAAGGGGGGGGGGGGAATTGATTTACAAGCAGTATTATGATAATCTCCTTCCTGCAGGAGGGAGGGTGGGCTCCACAATGCGCTACCAGAGCCATCAAAGAAAATTTAGAGAGAGAGAGAGAAGCAGCGCAATTAAGCGGCCAGAGCTCAAATGAATCAAGATATGAGAAAGGGAAGAGTCCCACTC
>NW_009205209.1:3583-36583 GCF_000690835.1 Fulmarus glacialis
TTACCTAGGGCTGCTGGACTGATTTGATTTAAGAAAAACAAACAAACAAAAGCAACCCAATAAGTCCCTCATAGCCAAACATGTTTTAGAGCGGCTAACCCAATAACTGCAGGCACATAACTTCTGCTGGCAGGGCAAACCGAATAGAGAGAAACCACCCGGGCTCCCAGCGAACCCACCGGAGCCGGTGCCCTCCCCACGCGCTGGAGATGGGGCACGGGCAGGAGAAGGGGGCTGCAAATCACATCAACCTTCCCCCGTCCTGCCGGGTCCCGAGGAACAGGGAGAGATTTAAAATTTCTCACTTCCTTGCCATTTACTTGTTTATCCTGCAGCCCGGCCAGGCTGGAGGAGAGGGTGACCCATGCCACCCCAGCGGCATCGCCTCACCCCGCGCGATACTGGGGACGACCTCCTGCTGCTGGGAGGAAGACCTACGGTCCCTGCTAAATCATCACCCGGGCGCTGCATACAGTAAATCCTCTTTATTTCCCGACCTGCTCCCCTGAACGTCCTTCTCCATCCCTGCCCATTCCCCAGTCCCCACCAGCCAGGTGGACCTCTCAATTCCCACATTTACTTTTGAAACCAAAACCTTCTTATTTTTCCCTCTCTGTTTCTCTCTTACTCCCACGCTGCCGTTTATTCTCTCCTAAGCACAACTTCCCCCCGGCCTCCAACGCTTTGATGAGTGCGTTTAAAAGAGAGAAGATGATGCTCCATTTGAAGGAAACGCTTTTCAAAGGCTGCCACAAAAATAGATGATAAGTCTGACGTTTCCTAGTTTCCTTTCGCTCCTTGTAAACAAGGAAAGGAGGCTGCCGTGTCCCAGTTTAGCTGCCAGGGAGTTTCGCTTCCCAGCTCCGAGGAGAAGCAGGACAGAAAGAAAATTAAAATAGCAGGGACGCGGCCTCGCACACACGGGGCTGTGTGGGCAAGACCTACGTGGGATGCGCCTCCGTCTCCTCCTGCACCCAGAAAATGTGTGCCCAGAGGTGCCCAGAGCTGCTCTGCTCACCGGGTATCTCCCGGCTCTCGCCTGCATCCCAGCCAGGCAGGGCAAGAAGCCAAATCCTCGCTCTTCTTCCCTCTCTACCCTCGCAGCTCCCGAGGGGATGGGAAACGCCGGTGCTGCTCCTCCTGGGAAGTCCCTCACCGGTCGCGTGCCCGCTCTGCGGCATGCAGCCTTCTCCTCTCCTGGTGGGAGTGGATTATACAGCGATGCCGCGGCAATGCTGCAGTTCTGCGTGAGGCTAAAGAGCACCTCATCCGCGTCCGGGCTGTCAAAGGATCCACGGGAAAGGATGGACCCATCTGCGTGCAGCTCAGCCTGCCGTGTGCCACGCAGGCTCCCTCCTGCCCTTCCCAGAGCGGGAGTATCTCTTTTGCTGGTCCCCTCCCTCTGCAGGATGAAGGTCCAGAGGCACAATAACATCCTCCTTCCCCGAAATGGCCGTGGGTCTGCATCTCCCCAGCAAACCACTGGAACAAAACGGACCCGTTTCATGCAGGGGAGCCTGCAGGTCCCAGGAGGGGAGAGGTGAGGAAGGGAGTCCTCAGGAGATGACAAAGAGACCCCAAAAGATTTGTTGAAGTCCTTGAGGGACACGTTTCAGTGATCCCTAGCACGATGCTAGCCAGGCACAGCTGTAAAATGGGCAGAGAAGCTGACTGCCCCAACACAGCCTCCCGAAAACCTTCAGCCTGTCCAAGATGATTAAGTAGCCTCATGACATTTGGTGGTGGCACAGCAGCTTCCCATCAGCATCACGAGAGACTCAGATGGCAGTGCCCATCACTAACTCACCAGTGTCCTTACGCTGCTGTGGAGGACAGACCACAGCATGTCTTGAAGGTGAGAGGAGTGAAGACAAGCCCGCAGCAGTCCACCTTGCTCTGCCTCGCTCGCCCCTCCACGCTTGGCAGCCAGGAGCTGCTCATTG
The DNA here is from genome assembly GCF_000690835.1 of Fulmarus glacialis. Classification (NCBI taxonomy): domain Eukaryota; kingdom Metazoa; phylum Chordata; class Aves; order Procellariiformes; family Procellariidae; genus Fulmarus; species Fulmarus glacialis. The sequence goes on from NW_009205209.1 coordinate 5,527, forward strand.
CCTAAACCCGAAGGAGACGATGCTGCGCCTGTAGGAACGTGGCAGAACACGACCGTCTCTGGCCCAATGATGGAGGAAGCCCAGACCAGTCTACTGGTGATAAATAAGCAGATTTGAAGTAGCTTATCCAAACCCCAAGTCCCTCAATGACCGGAAAAAATCCTGCATTACCCGAGTTGAGGGCAATGCTGCACCACAACCAGGATCAGCCAGGAGAGGAGCTGGCAAGAGGGCCGTCAGCAACAGCTCACCGACATCCACACAATCCCCGCAGGCACCAAGAGCGCTGGCCCCAAGGAGCGAGCTCGAGCCCCAGAGACACGTTGCGTTCGATAAAAAGCCGAGAGCCGCCCGAGAGCCTGGCAGAGAAAGGCCAAGCCTGTCCGTCGAAGGACCAGAGTGCTGCTCAAGGACAAAGCCGCTTGTCTGGGAACAGGCGTGGAGATTTGCTCCTTGCCTGGATACTTCAAAGGGCTTAAATCACAGTAAATAAGCATGACTGTGCAAGAAGAAAGCATCAGGAATGAAAGATCCGATTGTGTTTTAGAGCAGCAGCCTGTCCTGGGTGCCTTCCTACACCGGCGAATGCGAGGAAGAAGTGGGTTTTTTCATCTTCTACCACAGCCTAAGCGGCAAACCCTCCCGAAGCTGAGCCAGCTGGAGTCAGCAGCGCCAGCCCATGGCTGAGAGCGCTACGGAGAAGGGAAATCAGTTTCCAGATGAGGTGCTTGTGCTGTGCCCACAGAGCTCATAAAAAAAGAATTAGCATGTTAACCACATAATTAAACATGAAAAACTTAGCAGGCATCTTCAAAGGCAGGCAACAAAACCCAGAGGTCACACTGCAGCACTTGCTGTGCATCTGGTTTAATTATGGGGGCTCCTCCCAGGCACCGAATCTCTCCCAGCTGCTGGATTAGTCTTTTCACAAATTGCCAGGGCTTCAATTCACCTCCTCATGCTGCGGCCACAAGTGGATTTCGCCCCAATTTCACCTGCCATGGAGTTCCTCAAGCCAGTCAGGATGGGACAGTGGGTTTCAACCGCAGGCAGCCTGCCCCAGAGAGACATCCAACGCCTCCCCCAAGCTGCCCCAGACCTGCAGGGTCACCCTTCATTTTAGCCACTTCCTCCCTCTTCCCAAGGAAACACTTAACAACGAGAGCGGCTGGTCTTGGGAACACCCGCAGCCCCCCCGAGAGCGGATGGCAGCAGCCAGCCGGCACAAAACCCTAACTAGAATGATTTACAGCGCTGCATGCAGCCCTGAAAGGGCTGGTCCATTCAAGAATGGCACAAACCTGCGCTGATCGCTTCGGCCAGGGAAAAGCCTGCATCTAAAGCGTCCTCCTGCCTCCGCTCTACAGCTCCAGAGGTGCTGAGAAATTGCTCCATGGTCGGTTGTACGTGCCTGCCATGCAGGCAGGGCTGTGCAAGCCCTCAGAGTAACTTTTAACTAAAGCCTTTTCCCAAAGGCGCTTACCGCCAGGTTTGCCACCCGCCTTCGTGAGCGCTGCCACCGCAGCATCCATGCCGTTTCTTCCCTTAGCGCTACCACTCAAAACTCGCTAAACTCCGTGGGTGTGCAAGAACCACGGTCGAGGAAAGAGCAAAAAAGCTTTCCCAAACTCATCCTCCCGAAGGAGGGAGTCGATGCTCTGCACACACACAGCCTGCGGACCGAGGGCAAATCCTCGGAGGAAAGCAGGCTGCGGAAAGAAGAGACGTGGCGTCAACAGAGCAGGAGTCACCGGCGTGCTGAAGGAGGCAGGGGGCAGGCAGAGGCATCGCCGGCAGGAAGGAGAGCGGCTCTGACAGCCGGTGTCCCCAGGCGCGATGGTGAGGAACGGCGCTACCTCCGGCACAGTCTCCCGGCACCACCCCCGGCTGCAGCCTTGCCCAAGAGCTACCTGCAGACGCCGGCTGTCCTCAGCTGCCTGCTTTACGTTCCTGTGATAATTCTCAGAGGCAGACGCTAATAACGCGTCCACGTGCTGCTCCGCTCCGAGACGGAGGTGTGCATTTTTAGCCTGTTATGACAGTTTTGGCAGCAAAGAGTTGATGGGGTTGGTTTGGTTGTTTTTTTTGTTTGTTTGTTGGGTTTTTTGGGGGTTTTTTGTTTGTTTGTTTGGTTGGGTTTTTTTAATCCTGAATTTCCTTCTGCAGCAAACAAGGGGGAAGGTCCTGGTTTACTTCATTAAAGAAAACTTCAAAGGCCACCCTGCACCTCCAATAGATTCCCAGCCACCGGCAGCACAGCAAAAACAGGCATGTTTAATTATTTAAGCGTCTACGCCTGCACTCCCCCACTGATGTTGCCAACTCAACTTCTGCCAAGAAAGACACTTCCCAGCACGGAGGATCAGGTGCAAAAACGAATGCAGAGAGGCTGTGAGCGCTACCGAGGGAGGGAGAGCCGGGCAGGGCGGCTGCCTGCAACATGCTGCACGGGTCCACCGCGGGGACGGGCAGGGTGCTGTGCCACGGCGAGCCCGGTCTCACCGGTACCGCACCCCGCTACGGTGCGTAAGGAGCATTGTAGGGGTGGCAGCAATGGGAGCTGGCTAGAGTGGTGCGTATCGCAGGCAAGCTCATGCACGGGTTAGTATTACAGCCGGTGATTCCATCACCCCACGCAGAGTACCTTGGAATAACCTACTTTGAAGTCTCAAATGCAGATAGGTCTTCTGCCCTGGGCTTGAGGCTAAACCAGCAAAATAAAATGAACAACAAAAAAGTAATAATCCTCTGTGATACAAGTAATGTCAGGTCATTTGTGCAATCTGTACAGTTTGCCCGGAGTGCTGAAGTGATCAGTGGCTTCCAGGTGGGGCAGAGGGGTGGTATTATCTAAGCGTTACTAAACTGCTATCCCGTTTCCAGTGTCTTGCATTTTCCTCTCCATCACAACTGCAAAGACAAAAGCCCTCCTGACCTCCTGGTGGCATAACAAAAGCAGTCTGTAATTTTATTCTGATGTGCTCAACTAATAGATTATTATTTAAAAGCCTTTGCTCCTCCGGCTGAGATGCAGGAGCCGGGCAGCCTCGGTCCCCTACTGAAGGGAGGGGACAGAACAAGACTCCAGCTTCAAAGGAACGAAGGCTGACCGCACAGTCCCAATTACAGCGATGAGCCCTGACAGACATCAAAATAATTGCCCAGCCACCTTCCTTAAGTGAGACAAATGGGACCATCAGCTCTCTATGAACTTGTCTCTGTCAGAAGTGAAAATTTAGCATTTTCTGTTGAAACTGAGGACTCTGTGCTCAGAGACAAAACCTGACAAAATCTACTGGGAGCAGAAATGTCTTCAGATTCTACGATGACAAAAGGGTCTGTGAAGATTTTTATATTCTCCGCTCTGGAGGGACAGGAACCTGAATAGCTCAGGGCTAGCACGCGGAAACTGGGAAAGGAGACATGCTAGATTCACTTTCCTGCCCCAGTTCTGTGATCATAAACTCCCAGCCACAGAAGCTGGCATGAACTGATATTTTCAAATCCTTTCAGACGTAGCTCTCAGCTGGGAGTAGTAAAGAGATAAGGATTTGGATTTAAAACCTGGAGTTGTTACCACAACCTGCATCCCGTGCCATACAGATTTCCAAACCCTTCACAAGGGCAGCTGCTAGCAGAAAGCCAGCTGGTAAAAGCCTTTGCAAGGTAAAAGCCTTTGCAGGTGAGCGGGGCTGACCACTACATCCCACCGTACCCATTATGGATGTGCCCGCAGCCCCTCGTTACACTGAGCCCAGCTGGAAGAACAGCAGAGCAACTAAGCAACAGGAAAAGGACTGGATGTAAAAAATAAAGAACGGGCTTTGTTGTGACCTTTGAGGTGTGACTCCCAGGCTAGCAGACCCAGCCATCCTAACTTTTTGGCTAAGTATTCATCCCAAACACACTTCTAGAGGCAGGTGGTTCCAGGGTCCACAGCACAGGGAGCAGACACCTCACACACACCCCGCTAGCGAAAGATTTTGCTGTTAGTATTTGAAGCTGCACTACAGGTTATTCAAGGACAGATTAAAAGAGAGGATGAGGCTTTTGGCTTTTTCTACTGAAAGCCCGTAAGTCAGTAGTATTTTTGCCCTTATTATTCACCAGCCAAGCTCAAGACTGCTTCCTTGCAATGCCTTTAGGGAATGGTTGCAATAGGCAGGTAGGGCTTTTCTGTTCCTGGGGTCACTAGGGTAGCAGATCCCTTCTAAAAGCATCCCTGTACAGCTTTTGTTAAGGTTCAGCAAGACCTTCAAACCTTGAGACCTTTGCATCCCCTCACACAGCACTGAAGAGACAAGGCTTGGTTGTGGCAAATATAAACCAGGAGCCACCAGAAGCTGAAATTCCCTGCACCCTGGTTCAAAGCTAAGCAGCCAGGGAAGAAAGCCTAGATCAAACAATTTTATTATAACAACTTGTGCAAAAGCTAAACCAAACGGAAGGGTTATTTTGTTGTTGTTTTTAAAGGATTTCATCAGGCGAGATACAAACTGGAGCCCTCCGATACCTTTTTAATAGTGTTGTGCTTGCTGTTGCCTCGGCTGGCATTCTCGTTGTGCAATATATCCAGAGCTGTCTCTCTCTCCTTTAGCTTCAGTGCCTCAATTTCTGTCTTCAGCTCGTTCAGCTGCTCCTGCAGGTGCTTGCTTTTCTCCATGTACTCCACCCTAGCACACACAAAAGAGTCCTGGGTTAGTACTGGCCAACTGCACGTGGTGACATGATACTGTGGCAGCCGATAATGGAATTATAACAGAAAAACCTTATCTTCATCACTTTTAGTGTGTGGAACTGACAACACTAGTTTAGAGCACACAGTAAACTACTCTGAGCAACGATTTGTTCGTTATTAAAAAGAGGACCCAGACAGCTGACCCAAGAACAAAACTGTAAGTTATGGTAGTATAGGAAAAAATAAAGCCAAACTAGAGCTGCTGGATGCTATTTGTAAGTCTCCCCATTTCTGAGTGAAGCTGACAAAGGTTAACATTACGCACTTTCAGTCTACAAGATAGCGGTTTACGCAGCGCTGCTCTACTCCACTGCACCCTCTCTCAAAGCCAACTCACAAACTCAAAGGCACGAATCCTTCCAGGAAGGAAGGACCCTGATGTACTGACTTCTCATGTTTTAGAGGGATTTAGCTTGTAAACCATGTGGGAACAAGCACTGCCCCCAAAATATCAGGTATCTTTTAGACACACAAGCATCCCTGGTAGAGAGAAAGTCTCCCAAAAAAAGAAAGAAAGGAAAAAAAAACCAAACCCAGCCATTCTCAGGACTCGGCCCTAACTGCCTTCCATGATGAAGCATCGACTGGAGAAAAATCACACCATGCCAGCCTTGTACTTGTGATTAAACACCGAGACCCAGGCTCAAAGTACCAGCAGACTAACAAGAACCTTTTCAGAGTGCCAAAATTTGTAGCGGGGTTTATCTCAACACCCGAGGAACGCACACAGTCCCGGAGAAGTCAGCAAAAGCATGTTATTGCTTTCAGCATTTGGCAGAGCCAAGCTCTTCCTGCTTAGGAGAGTGGGATGACCTAGTTAGCAACCTGGGTACAGAACCAGGAATTATCCTGTTATTTTCAGCTTCTATCTTTTTCCTTCTAGCTGTAGGAAAACCTCTGTCTGTAGCGTCGTGGTCTGTTATTTCATACATGGCAGAAGGTACTCAGCAGAGGCAGAATGAAGCACCCTCTGGGATCCAGGGGCGTTTCATTCCAGCCCCAGGAAGTTTTGGCCGGAGCGCTATGGCAGAGCCCTTCTAGCTTTGATCTACTACCCAGTCAATGAGCAAAGCACATTATTGCTACAGAGATTAAAATCTGATCTGCTTTGATTTCTGCTAAATTTGTAATTTTGAAGGCTACACTTACACCCTCAGGAAAACACAAGATCAAAGCTCATAACCACATCCAAACTTGCTTGCGCACACTTTTTATATATCAACATGACACAGATTCCAAGAAAAAGGGGTTAAAGCCCTAACGTGGGACCTTAGCACAGACTCCAGCTATCTTTACATTCTCTGGACACACTGCAAATGCACAAGCGCCAGCCTGCAATAGTTCAGCGCACCAGCAGTCAGACTGCTGTTGACTCTTTCTACCAACATGGACAATTCAAGCCTAACCAAGAGCCGGCTTAACCGTATGGAGAGGAACCGACTGGTGCAAGGCTCAGCGTGCTTAAACTGTTAACCGTACGGAGAGGAACTGACTGGTGCAAGGCTCAGCGTGCTTAAACTCGCCTTTAAGCAAGGCAGTAGGGACGCATCTGTGACACCAGGTCCCCACCCAGAGAAATGGTCAACCAGCAGCTACATCATGCTCTGGGCAGAGCTACTAATGACCTGGTAAATGCGAACCCAAAAGACTTCTCCCCGTTTCACCTCCCGTGGTCGTCTGGAACATAAAAGTCACATTCAGCCCCGGTGCAATTCCTCCCACTGCAACCAAGGCAGAAATCCCAGCCCTGGCCCGGACTGGATGTATGCCACATACTTCTCCTTCTCGATTTCCATTGAAAGCCTCTTCATGTCCGTATCTTTGAAGTCAAAGGACAGGCTCTCGCTGATGAGGTTGAAGCTTGGCAGGTCGGTAGGCAGAGCTGTCGTACTTGAGTTCATGGACTGCTGAAGAGAGAGAGTACAAATTAATCACTTTTGGCCACAAAAGTGTTCCTGCAGCAAATGTTCTGCAACACAGAGGTAAAATCAGAGCAACACCTAAGCACGCAGTACAAGGTGCTACTTACTAATGCTGTAATAAGGTCCTGATCTGCCACTCACACAGGTAACAACACACTCTTCTTGGAATTGGGTGTATTCTACTTTGCAGCAGTGCTGAACTGGGAGGATCTCATCATTTGCACGTGTATTCCCGATGTAACACAGCCCACAGCCCCATTTGTCCAAACCAGCCTCCAACTTTCTGGAGAGCAGATTACAAGGCTCTTTTTCAGCTGGCTATCTTTTAACACAGAAGATGGCAAGCACTCCAAGGCGCTGCAGAAGCAGAGCAGCAAACAGGCCCAGCGTCCCAAGCACCAGATCAGCCTGAAGATCCCCGTGCTCCATTCCCAATTTGCTCTTCAATTCAGAGCTATTACTTGTCTGGGACCCCGCTCTGTGTGGTAGTAAAGAGGAGACAAAACACCACCTGCCTTGAGAATCTATTGACAAAACTTCATAAAATCTAGGTTTTATCACTAGATTAAAACACCACCGGACAGAAGCTGCCTCTTGGGAGACTTCTGACAGCTATTTAACATTAAATCAAATTTAAAAAGTGCAAGCTGTGAACAGGGGCAATGTGAGACCCTGTATGATAGCAGAGTCCTGCACTCCACTGCTCCCCACAGCGTGAGCAAAGAACAACGTAACCCCAAGGGTTAACTTGGGATGCAATTTCAGTAAGGTCCATGGAGATGCACCGATACACTTTTCTCTTCGCAGTAATTTACAGTTCCAAGTGTTTAGGAACCACTGCTAGATTCAGTTGGAAATGCACAGATAACATAGGGACTCACTTATATTGCAGCTGGGCAAGGATTTTGGACTTTCTTCCTCCTGCAAAATGCTGTGACATCCCCCACTGACACACGCTGCTAGGCCCTCAGATTTTATCTTCCCCTAAAAAAATGACCTTTCTCTCAGTCAAAAATTTTGTCACATCTCTAATAAATGGGCTCATTACCAGCAGAGGAGAAGCATCCCGACTCAAATCATCCCTCTGCTCTTGCAATACATTAGATGAGGTCGCAAGCAATGGCACACGTCAAGGGTGGCACAGCAGCTTCAGATGGCAGACTGTGTGCGTGAATCTGAGTCAGAACTGCTGCCAGTGTGCTTAGCTCTCACTTTGGATACGAGAAGTCCAGCCCGGCATCCAAAAGGTCACCCACCTCTCTGCTAGATGCTCCTTCTTGCTTTAAAGGATTCCTGTAATGAAAACAACGTGCCCAAACCAGCCCGGACTGGGGAATGGCAGGAGACGGTGCTGCAGAGACAGGCTGTCTGGCAGCACGCACCAAAAGCTGGTGAGACAGTTCTAGGGTACCTGCCCCAACAAATGAGATCTTGAGCTTCAGCTGGTTATTTCTTTCCCTCCTTTCTCCTATTTGGGATACTCCAGGGACTGTTCGCAGCTAGCTCCCCTCCAAAAAGAACCGCTAGCGCCAGGGCAGTGACAGATTTACTCTGCACAATAACCTGCCTTTTCCCTCGCTGCCAGCCTGGAATTCACAAACAGCCAGGGCTCGTCCCCCGCTCACTCTTCAGCTGGACAGACCTGAGAGGGACAACATTTCATCTACCCTGCAGAGGCAAAGCTGGAATGCAAACACCTAATACAAGCATAAACAAGGCGGCACCCGAAACTGCACTTGGTCTGGCTGGAGTGTTACAGGTAAGTTAGACTCACACGACAAGGAAACACGGTTTCTTACTCCCTTTTGCGATCGCTGCTAGCACAGAACACAGCCACATTAATTCTGGAGCAGGCGCTGAAAGGGACAACTGAGTACCTAAATTCCAGACTTGAAGGGAAGGGGACAGGTCTGACAAAGCATTTAACTGATTCAAATACTTGCATCACATTGTCATTCAAGTCTCTTCCTTGTAAGGCACACAGGTGTTTGCAAAGCCCTTCTCACGTGAGGTTCTACAATCTCTGCTGTGCAGGGTTGCCAGGATCGTCAGAACCGGCCTGCTGGCCTTCAAACAACCTTTAGGATTTTTTTCAGCACAAGCTTGTTGGGTTTTGTTTTAAAAAAAATCCAGACAGCAGCAGTAACAGTTGGGGAGGAATTTCAGTTGCTGCAATCATTAAGTCCAGATGCCAATTTGTCAGGGTTACTACAGCCACTTCCTCACCTTTCCTCAGCACCGCTCTTTCATGAAGCAACGAAAAAACTGGTGGAGAAGTCCGAGAGCAGCAGCAGTGAGGAAGAGTAAGGAAAGAGCAAAGAGCATGCCGAGGGTTTTCAAAGGCACGGGCTTAGTATCTGGAGCAAAGTATGTCCCTGCCTTTTGCAATAATCCCAGGCAAGTCTTGCACAAGGTGCCAGGATTTTTAATCCAGGGGACATGGGGTGTCACTGGCACTCAGGATGATAAAGGGGACACAGACCTTTTCCCTTACGTGTTTCCTCACCTGGAACAAACTGCATAACCCTGTACTGCATTAAAGCAATTTCCTGCAGTTAATAGAGGCAAGCACCACGCTGACAGTGGTCATCCCTCTGGAGCACAGAGCAAGCGAGACAGACGATACGGAGGAAGCACAGAGCAAGTCCACCGCAGGGAGAGCTCCTCCTGTTGCTGCCACTGCCTTTACTTCGCTGCTCAAGAATTTGGGCAAGCCCAAGACAGCCACTTACTACTTCAAGAAGATCAGAGAAAAGATGACTGCCTTTAGTCTTGCCACGAGTGGTACCTGAAGGGCAATGAAGGAGGCAAAGAGCCGTTGCCAAGTCAGTAAAGAATGAATCGTTCTCCCAGCCCCGATGGCCTGAGACTCAGATTCACATCTTCTTTCTCATGCATCACCTACCAGTCCCATCACAAAAGCAGCTTGGGCTTCAAGGACTAAAAAGACACCGAAACAAGCTTTAAAGAACCAGGATGGGAGACTGGAAAGTTACAAGAGAAAAAAACAACCTTAACTGTTTCTTGCCTTTTCTGCAACACATCCATCCACTCCCCCCTTCCTCTCCTGCTCTTGTCCCCCCAGAGGGAAGTCCTGTCTAGCTCTCAGTGCCAGGGGACGACACAGCGCAAGTACTGGAACCACAGAAAAGAACAAGCTCAGCGTCACACCCTCACTAAGGAAGAGAGGAGCTGGAATCCTGCACTGTTCGGCAGAGCTGCCATTCACCTGAGGGACACGAGCCACCCAACAGCAGCTTTCAAAACTGCTTCATCCCTCAGGCCACGCTGGGCTGCGCTTGCCTGCCGGGTGCCGCTGTGCGCTGGCAGGGGAGGCAGGCTCGCCCAAATCCAGCTCTGAAGTGGTGCACAGGAACTCAGCACCTCTCACTTGCCTGCCCCAACACACGCACGCAGCGGAGCGATGAGAGAGGCCACCGGGGAAGAGAGAAGCGAGACCGGCGTAACAGGGCATGGAAGGGCGAGCAAGGTGTTGTCACCTGGATATGGGCACAACGGTCACACTTGCATCCTCCTGACCTTGGAAAACAAGAGCCGTCAAGCCTGTGCGATACGGTGCTCCTCCCAGGGCTATAAGAGGGGCAGGAGGAGCGGCAGCTGCACGAGGGAACCCTGCCACCTAACTGGGGAAGAAAAAAGCATGTCCCCTTCCCTCCGGCTGCACCGGCAGCCATGTGAGGAAGGCCAAGGCTCTTTAGGGAAGGGAGAGGACACAGTGCCATGTGTCTGGAGGAGGCAGTTCTGCGTGGATTGCCTCCAGGCAGATGCAGCTGGAGGGGTGGAGCTGAGCTCCATGCAACCCTACAACATTCCCGCTAATGAGGTTTTAACTCCACAGGCAGGAACCAGGAACACAGCCACGCGGCTGCCCACCAGCACAGGCACGGGCATTTACGCAGAAGGGCTCGCTAGCCCGTTTGACTAAGGATGGATGCAGCAACACAAGGGAACATGGACACGTAAGAGCTGCCCAAACATCAACACTGATGTAGCCATGCAGCAGAGTTTCAGTGAGGACACTCCACCCTGTGCACAAGTTAAACCCAGAATTAAAGAACTGGTCGATCCCAGAAACCTAGTGACTTGTCAAATAAGGAGCACTCCAAAGCTAAGCTTTATAAAGCACTGAGGTAGCTAGCACTTGACTGAGTGTCCCACGGCTAAGAGCACCTGACATATTTTCCATCACTGCCGTTTTTAAAAGCTTCTGAACATTTTTGCAGGAAACTTTAGCGAATTGGGATGAAAAGTTACTTCATCTCAAGCCCTCTTCAATCTGCTCCTCAAAAGTTTCCAGAGGAGGGGGGAAGGAGCCTGCAGGTACAAATTAAAACTTCAGTACTAGACGGGTTGATAACTCCCACGTACGTCTGTTGAGTCTATTCCCGAAGCTGTCGAGCTCTTCCCCCTTCACCCCTCAGGACAGCGAGGCAGCCGAACCAGCAGCCGTGGCAGGGGTGAGCCAGCCGAACCAGCAGCCGTGGCAGGTGTGAGCTGCAGGGAGGGGAGCACTTGATGGGTTTTGCAGGCCCTGCAGCACAATTAGAGAAGTTGAGGAAAGGAACTGCCAGACGGATCAGAGCAATGGTCATTTAGTCTGGCATTTCAGTCCCCAGCAGCAACCGGCACCAGATGTTTCAGACGAAGGTGTGAAATCCTCTTAATGGGCAATTATGGAATAATCTCCCTTCAAAGAAGTTTTTTTCCAGCACATAGAGACACAGTGTCCAGTTTATGCCCAAAGAATGAATTTACAGGTTCTGAACAATGTTTATCCCACCTAAGAAGAATAAGGACATCCTCCATTTCATCAGTATTTAACCCTATTTTAAAGGCTATTGCTGAGCTGGAACACTCCACGCGTGCTAGCAAAGCATGGCTCTGACATGGTTGTTAAATTGGTTTAAAATTTGCTGCCTTTAATTTCACCAGCAGCTCCCTTGCTCTTGTAGCATGAGGCAGGGTAAGTGGGGGAAAAGAAAAAAAAAAAAAGAGCAAAGTGATCATCTGCTGGATGGGGTGCCTGGATGAAAAGGGCAAGCACTGCTAAGTGTTTCTGAACAGCTGCTAAGCAATGCAAGGAGACAGCTCATACCCCTCCACCGATGGGATGGAGACACGAGACTCCTCCAGACTACAGAAGAGGGCACGTTCACTGGCTGGGAACTGGGGATTACAATACAGAACGCTCTTACTGTGTAGGACGACTTGCTGGTGATCTCCAAAAGCTTCTGCTTTGCTCTCCGCTCAGACTCGCGAGCCTCCTGAAGGTCTTGCTTTAGCTGATCAGCCTCCTTCGCCCTACAAAGAAAAACAGCAAATGGCAAATATCAGATTGAAGTCAAGAGGAACGAGAAGATAGAGAAGCAGGATTACAGCATAGGTGCAGAATAGGACGATATTTGTCCCGCAACAAGACCTAAACTAAGAAATCATTTGAGCAAGGGAAATGCCAGAACCTCTGACATGTGGGATGTTTTAATTAGCATAAAAATCCAAGCCATAGAAGGGCAGCTCTAACACAGGTTCTGTGTGAGCATCAGTGAGCAAGGCTAAGGGCTGGAGAAGCATGCCAAAATGCCAGAATAGGGAGAACAACTTCAGAAGTTAAGCTCAGACTTACAGCAGGAGAGCCAGTTTTCTGACAAGTAAGCCTCTACTAACGATTATTTACTACATTCACAAAGGAAAAAGCACTCAAGATCGCACAGCTTTGCCTACTTGCAGGGCCCAGCAATTCTAAAACTAGTATTTACCCTTGAGCCTCAAGGACACCCCCCAAAAAGGAGAAAACCAAAGGAGGGAAGGAAGCTTTCTCTGCCAGATTGAAATTTGAGTGGAGACTTCACAAGACAGAGGCCCAGGCTAGAAGAGATGGACAAGGGCAGAGTTTTTGTCCAAGCAGGAGGACTGACACCAAGCAAGCTCTCACACGGAAAGGAGTAATCAGTTGGAAGGAAACAAAAATGATCTTTTACTTGCTCACTACCAAATGCACCATGGGACCTGGGCTCTGGTATCAAGAGGATGGAAACACCAGTTTTAACAAGAAGCAAGGACTCCAGGAGCTAGGGAGACCTCAAGGCTAACCTGAAACAGAGACCTCACGACTGGTAAGGAGAACTAAACAACTGAGAGGTAAATAGCGGAAGAAAGAGGAAATAGGGAACGTAGATCTATCATCCAGCAGGAAAAAAAAAAAACAGGTATTATTAATGTTGTCAAATACTTTGGGGAATGCAGTGAGTGTTTGCAGAAATCACCTAAAAGTAGAGCTGGCTTCCGCTGCTGCTGTCAGGGCACGGAAGGCAGAGTGCCAAGGAGCACAGCACCTTCTCCCCGCTACCTGATGGCCCCTTTCCCGGCTGCTCTCACCACAGTATCTCTCTCAAAGAAGGCTTCAGAGAATGGTCTCCACCTCCAACCCAGGGAAAGATTAGGGCCCCCACTGCTCTACCAGTACCCTTTCCCACTCGGGGACAGCCCAGCTGTGGCAAACAGCGAGATGGAGAGAGAAACCAGCTGAGCCTTGGGGCCATTTGCTGTTGTACATGCATGGGAGGCCAAGGGCTCACTGCAAACCGTTGGATGGACTAACTCAAGGCGTGAGCCACTCTTTCAGCTAAATCAGAAGGGGATTGGAAAGCAAAGCAGAGGCAGCTGCAAGGTTGTACCCTCTGACCTCCTCTCCGACTCCTCCGCCATTTTCAGTGCCAACATCTCTGCCTCTAGCACCTTCTGTTCCATCAGTCGCTTCTCCTCCTCTGTCCGGATGGCCGTGGCTTTGATTCGCTGCATCTCCTGTTCAGCCTCAGCTGCTTTCTGAGCCAGAAGCTTGGCCTCCTCCTCCGTGATCTGAGCCTTCTCAGCCAGCAAGTCTGCTGTCTCTTCAGACCTCATCTGAGAATTAAGGCACATTAAGCCATCAAGCGCACTGAATGTTTCCCCGAATGTGCTTACAAACCCCGGCGCAGACCCTGAGCTGCTCACTCCGCACGGCCCATAGAGTCCCTCCCTTCCGTGAAAGCCTGCAGCCTTCTGCAGCCAAGACCTGGATGTGCCCAGGCTCTGTCCCAAATCATCCTCCTTTGTGCTCCTGTCACAGCAGGCTAGCAGGATGAAATCAACTCCGTCCAGCCTCCTGATGACCATCCACCAGCAGCAGTTTGAGAATAGCCATAGGACAGTCACAGTGTGCTTCCTAAAATGCTTCAGCAGTGGAAAAAGTGAGGAACAGCTGCAGTGCTTTGGGAAACAACCTCCCAGAGACTCACCAGAGCCTCGTTGGCCATCGTTGCCTCTTCCTTTAACTGCATCAATCTTCTCTCCAGCTCATCCCTTGTCCTCTCAGCCTCTTCTCTCATTTGCTTCTCTCGGGCCAGGCGCTGCCGTTCCATCTAGGAAAAAGGTTATTGGGGAAAGCGAGGAGAAATAACACACATTAGAAAGGCTTTCCATAGTATGCGAAAGGGTCACTATGTGGGGGTTAGAGCACAGGACTGCACTGCTGCCTCCCCTCTGCTTATCAACACGGGGAACTTCACTAAATGGGGGGGATCTACTCCCTTGAAGAGTGCCATTCCCAAGACAATCCCCTATCCTCTGATCAGGCTGCACCCACAGCGCTGCCCCACAAGCTGCCTGCAGGTGATTATGTCCCCGGACAGTACCCTCCTACGCTGACTCGCAGGGCGGACTCAGACAAGTAGGGTCCCGAGAGGTCCAGCTATGCCAAGAGTTTCTTACGGCAAGACTGGGCTTAAGGGCAGTCCGAGGGCATCTTCAAAATATCAAATATAGACACACCGCAAGGCAGGAGTTTGAAGGACATGGATAGCTGCTACTTTTGATCAGACATCTAACCCAGCATGCTGGAAACTTTACTTCCACTCATTTATAGGGGAGATCACAAAGAGCACAACCACCCCTATCTATTCCCAGATATGACAAACTCTCTCCCTCCAGCTCCGTCTGCAGCAAATAGCAATACTTCTCCAGGAGGGGAAGATCCAAGCTGCTTTGAGACAGCCCACCAGATTCCTACCACCTCTTCCCAGAGGACGCCGAGAGTGTTGTGCAGACAGAGCGTGCCTGACAACTGCCTCTCTGCTAGCCAAGCGCCCAAAGGGAGCCATCGGGCTAATTAACACACCAAGTTTAAGCACTCCAGTATGACAGAGATGGGTGCATTATAAATATCCACGCTACAGCAAGGACTCGCAGCATTGCACAGGCCACCTGCTGGGTTTAATAAGGGAAATAAGTGCGACAAGATACATTTCTCCGCTCCTTGGACACCAACTGTGTTCTCAAAGCAGGACGCCCACTGCTGTAACGGCTCTGCTTCCTTCTATTAAAGGTTCCCCTCATTAATTATCATTACCATCTGCATCCCACTCAGGACTTGCATTAACAAGAATTCCCGATATAAAAGGACTATCTGGAACCAGTTAACAACGGTGAATCCTGGGGAGGGAGGAGAGAGCAGGCGAGACAGCACAGTGGCTAGATTCGGGAGAGGGCAGCCAACCCAAGCAGAAGCCTGACCTTTCCCGCAGACCACAAGTGCTCTGGATTGAGAGCCCATGCGAAGCAATAAGCTTCTGCTCACTCTCGGTGCCTCTGGGTCACCTCCCTCACCTCTCCCAGCCGCCCAACTAAGCACAAGATCTCAGCTCTTGCTGGTGTTGTTCAAATACACCAAAAACTCACAAGATTGCAAAACCTGTCCCTGAAGCCACCAGCGCTTGGACACCATGCTGTTCCTTCCAAAGAGGACCTTTTGCTCCACTAATGCCAACTCCTTACTGGCCAGAGGAATCCCTGTGGGAAGCAAAAAGTCCCTCTTCCCCAGAGGAGCTGGCCTGGTTACCCTTGGAGTGACTCATGTCCTGTCCTCTCCTGCCGCCCCACAAGCTACGGGAAGGAGAACTGCTACAGGAGGTGCCTGCAAGACAAGCCATATCACATCTCCAGGCCAGCTGAGCACCTCAACCCCAACTCCAGCACCATGCAGGCACCTCTGTGGACATGCTCGGATCCATTAACTTAGCAGTCCCTTGAGTATAAGACTCTCCTGGGTGCAAGTGACTGCTTTGGTTTCTTCTGCTGCTATCTAGCGGCTTTATTGCGAAAGGGACATTTATATTCTAAGCACCAGTACTCAGATTAGCTGTGCGGGTTTCAGTGAGTAGAAAAGGTCTACGAGCAGAAAACAATGATTCATACAATCCAATTTGCTGATATACGCTCATCGGCTACACACTGCTGCCTCCAAAGAGCCATTTTTGCCGCCTGGGCTGGCCTGCAGCAGATAAAGGAGGCCAGCACTGAATTAGCATGCAGGCTGCACACCCCGAAATGTCGGTGTGCATTCCATCACCGTGTAATTAGAAAATGAGACGAAGAACTACGGCAAAGCACAGCTCCCCCCCACAGCCCCTGCTTTAATTACAAGCAACTACCCCAACATACTACATCTTTCCAGCTACGGCACCCGGGCATAAACCGAGGCAGGGAAGATGCACACACACTTGTAGGACACTCAGATTAGCTCTTCCCTCCTGTCCTCCCAGTTTTGGTCCTGAGTGTGGGGGCTGGACTTAGGCTGCCAGGCTGCCATCAACCTGCAGAGCCAAGTTGAGAGTGACTGGTGAGGTGGGAGCAGTCTACTAAAAAGAGATGTTCAGCTGGACTGTCCCTCAAAGCTGCCCCATGTGCTTGATGTCATTCTGGAGACCGTTCCTTCCCAAGCTCATTTCCATTTCTGATTTTGGCTCACGTCTGGCTATACGAGATGTCTCTCACCTGCTTCCTGGCTTTCTCCTCCCTGGCCTGCGCTTTCATCTGCTGGACCTCCAACGAGTCTGCCTTTCTCCTCCTCATGAAGAGGTCGTGGTTTCCAATACACAGCTGAAGAATCTATTCCAGTCAAGGGTGAAGAGCAGAGAGAAACAGCTGTACACGCGATGACGATGAGGCGGTTTGTATTCTTGACACACAAAACCACTAGAACTGCTTTGATTTGGTGCTTGCAAGCACTTCCACCCACTGATCTCAAACCCTATGAGCTCTCATACCCATATGAGGGGCAGGGAGCCAAGGCACAGCCAAGTCCCGTACCAAGCACCAGCTCCTGGGCTATCAGCTCTCTGCAGAGACCAATTTTCTGTTTTCTGTGCATCCAGCACAGCACAGTTCTGGCAAGTTTTATACCAGCCCTAAAAAGGCATTAGGCCAATTAATGAAACAAGGAATTCTACAGCTCAGACCGGTTCTCACTGCCCCCTTTCTTTAGCTTCAAGATGAACTTGCACCTTCTCCCAACTGCAGGTTTAAAGCATTGAGATTAAAAAAAAAAAAAAAAAGAAAAAGAAGGAAAACCACTTTCCATCTTGGACAAACAGAAGGCTTGTCAAAAACTTCCTTGGACATCTTCAGATACCTTTGCTGAAGGGTTTTGAGCACCAATGTGGTTTCCTCTGGTATTCAAGGAGGACAAGGAAGGCGGCAATGCTAGAGGCAGGTTAGCAAAGGGGTGGGGACACAGAAGAGTGAAAGCTCTTTTCAGCGATAAAAGCAGGTTTCTAAACTCGGATTCTTTTCTAAAGGACTGATGCACACGCCCGTCTTCCATTTCACAAGTCATGAATTACTTCTCTGGAGTCAGAGGAGTTTCGGCACTACGAACCTGATGAGCGCAATGAATGAGGCCTTTGTCAGGAAGCCCCACTTCCCTACGGGGCGTGAAGTACAGGACAGCCTATCACCAGGACAGCAAAGGTCCCTCGTGCAACGTAACAACGGTGCACAGCTACTACAGAATCTGGATCAAAGCTCCTCCAGATACCAAATCCAGAACACTAGCTAAAGCTGGTCTCTAACACAGATGCTGAACAGAAGAGCTCAACGTAGCCCCCTCCATCCTTGTGCAAGGAGAGCGTCCTCAGAGGGGACAAGCCTAGGAAAAGCCAGGACTGCGACTCTGGTAACGGTGCACCCCAAAACAGGGAGATCTACGTCACAGGACAGAACAGAAAAGATCTGCAGGAGAAGAAAGGGGATCTGGAGCAAAGATGGGGGTGATGAAGAAGTTTTACTTACTAAGTGCTTCCGCCATGCAGGTCAGCTGTAACCCGAGAGCTCAGAAAGGGAGCACAGAAACAGGAGAGGGGGGAGAGGTTCTGTGAAGGAGCTTGACTTGAGCTTCCCCCTTTTCTAGAGGCTATGACCGAGTAGTAACTGCTATACCAAATCACATCTACAGTCCAGCCAGGCCAGCACGGTCCCTCCCACTGCTCGAAGGAAAAGCCTCAAAAGAACATTGTCTCGTACTGCCTGCAGACTACTGCTGCAGGCAATAAAAATTACTCTGTCTGTAGACTTACCAGCTTATTCACACGCAGCTTTGATGAATTGAATTTAAAAACATCAATCTTTTTGTCCAACGGCTTAATCGTAAACTGAAAAGGAAAAAATAAAGAGGGAGAGAGTTATCAGAGAGCGGTGCATTTAATAAAAACGCAGCTATAAAAGTCTTACTGAAAGCTTTGGCTCAGAGGAGGTCAGCAGTGTCAGACAAACAGGGCTGAGAGCTGTCCCCGTGGCTTTTAGCCAAGCAAGAGAACTAGTATCAAAAGCAACCAAGGAGACAACTGTTCCTCCGGTCAGAAAAACAGGAGTGCCATAGAATCAATGAGAGTGCTGTCCGCCTACAGACTGCAATGCCCGACAGCCGGTCTCCTCTGCAGAGCACCTTGCAGAGGGCAGAGACAGCTCAGCGCCTCCTGAGGCAAGATGCTGCTCTCCTGGCAGCTGTAGAGAACGGAGAACCAACAGCAGAAACTCATGACACTTCTAAAGGGAGGAAGAACCAGCTCAGCTGCCCGATGGATGGGCAGGAGTGTTGCATTAGGAACACAGCAACAGGAGCTGCTGCCCTTCCCGCTGACGCCTCCACTCTCAAGGGCTCCCCGAAAGGATTTTCCACGCATTTTGTTCTCCAGAAGTCAGCCATGTCACAAGACTGCTCCGCAATTCAAAATATTATTCCCTCACTCTAACTTGTATTTACACTCCATGTGCCAACCAAACAGCTCTAACCACGGCCTGGGTTTACCCTCTCCAAAGAGCTTTCCCCCAGTGGTTCTCTCAAGAGGATATAGGTGGCATTGCCAGACTCGAGACTTTTGGTAATACAGCCCCTGGATAGACTGAAGACTCTGAACTAACAAAAGGATAGTTGAAGAGATGGAGTGCTCTGCAACACCGCATTTTTTAGAAGGCATGCATACACTCCATCACTCCCCCACACGCTACAAAAATAACCAGCTAAAGAGATAGCGCTCGAGTAGGCAGTCTGTGTCCATTAAAGTAGGTTTATTTGTCAATACATTGTACTGCCTGAAAAGGGCTCAGCAGAACTCGCCCTGGCAGTGTTTTGTTTTGTCAGTTTGAGAGCCAATCTTTTACGACTTTCACACAGGCAGACGTGCGTGAATGTCCCTGGACTCGGGCTCCAGCAGAACCCCCACCAGTCATTGAAAGCAACAGCAGAAATATGCCAGGAGAGGAATTCCAGTTCCACGTAAACAGTCAGTCTTTGTTACAATAGATTAAACCCCTCTGTTGTGTCGACGTAGCTGTCATACCCAGCTATTAAGCCTGTTTACTACCACGTCAGGTCTACTTGTGGTCATCTTATTACACAGATGATTGACCTGATGGAAGGTGGCAGTCCTTTCCCCCAAGAGAAAGCTCTATTACAGTCTCGTGTCAAGGCCTGGTTACGGAGGCTTCAATCCCCAGATTTCTGAGGCAAGCCTGATCAGACAGTTTCCGCTGCGCTCATCTGTAACAGGCAGGAAAGCCTTCAAAAGCCACCAAGTGCTGGGCTGTTTTGCAGAGTTGTGGAGCTCTTTATTTTCAGGGAGTAAAAGAAGTGAAGAGAATTCCAGCAGAGCCTTACTACTTATAAAACTTCACAAGCCATGCAATAAATGCAGCTGATGAGAAACCTTTAGCTTTTACCCTGATCAATATCATGTTTAAATGGGAAAACAATTTTTAATTAAGAAGTTAATTTTCTTCCTTACCATAAAGGCAGCTGGTCTTTGAGCAGCTCTCACAGACGAAAATTGAGCAGATCAGTTTCCCCTCCACAGCCAATTTCACTGCTATTCTCAACTAGGTTTGGTGGCCAATGATTCGGAAGATTCATATTTACGCTCTGGATTTAATAAATACCTACCCAATAGCAGCCTTAAATTACTCAACTTCCTAAAAAGAGTCCAGCTGTTATGCTAAGCCCGGCAGCCTGAAAACTCAAGATGATGTAATGATATGGCAAGAAGCAAGAGCTCTTCTCGCCAGGAATACATCTCACTATGTTTCATAAGACAGTATATATACACAGTAGTATATACTGTAATACATACAGTAAAGCAGAGCTCTCAACTTCTGAACTTTGATATTTGGGCTAAGCACATCAACAGCAATTTTGTTTTTTGAAAAAAAAATACATAGCGGGTTTGAACATACTCTAAAACCAAACAGGAGAATAGCTCCCAGTTGATCTCTTGTACGCCCACTCCTAGAAGGTTTCAGAAAGGCTTGGAATTAAGGTTTCAATTGGAGAAGCTGAGCTGCCTTTAGCTAAGCTGGTGATAGCAAGCACAGCAGACAGAGAAGCTAAGAGAAATAATTTTAAATTGCAATTGTGTTCTCACTGCTCTCAGGGAAGAGGGGAGATGTATCCATACCTCTTTATCGCTGTATGAGATATTCCGGATCTCGTTCCACGGAAAGGAGATTTTAGGGGTCAACCTGTTGTCTGGGTCATAAATGTGAAGACCCAAGGCATCAACTCCAAGGAGCAGTTCGGTGCCCTTTTTATTCTACAGGAGGAACGAAAAGAGCAGAAAACCCTTTTATTCCACTCGGAGGGTCCGACATGAGCCGTCGTTAGCTTCATCGACCATCCCTGAGCAGTCACCCACCAGCACTGCATATTAAAAGAGCTTCTGCCTCCCCAGCACTAGCAGCGAAGCATGCTGCAGCAGGGACTCTCACCAACGCACCGCAGCCACCTCCCAGGTCTGCTGGCTCTCCAAGGCTCCGCTCATCCAATCTCACAGCAACACAAAAGATGAAGACTAACAAAGGAGCTACGCCAGCAAGAAAACATGACCCACAACCTACACTCACCCTAATCGCAAAATAGTTCACTCCATACATCTCCAAGTCCTGAGCTATCTTCAAATACTCCATTTCAGCTTCATCTCTGTCAGACAAAAAAAGGCCAGTGTTACGATGTTTGGTAGTATGAGAGAGAGGGGGATGGCTGCTCTTTCTGATCCTAAGTACTCACAAGGCTTTAAAGCCTGGACCGTCATTATCACACAGGTTAAGCCTGTCTTTGCTGGCAGGATCGATAAAGTCCAACAGCAAATCCCACTCTGCAGCTTGCCGGCATCCTAATGGCTGCTGACGCCTGCCTAGCGAGATGCAGCACTTCAAGCCTTGCTTTGTCCATCTCGCAATCCCTTACGCATAAATAGGAAATCCCTGGCTGAGAGGTCCCCGTTTCAGATCCACCTGACTTTAGGCTTCTCCCCGACAAGGAGCATTTTACCACCTGAGGCAGCAATACACCTCATCAGTCCGAATCCCCATTTCTTTGCCCGGCCCAAAAAGCACCCTGACGCCCTAGGCAGGCAGGGCTGCCGGCCTCCCTGCCCCTCTGCAGGCGGTCCCTTACTGGGCATCAGTCCCAGATCCTCTCGAGGACCGCGTCAGTGACCAGGGGACCGCAGGGCACGCGCAGAGCAATCAAAGAAAGCCCTTTGCCGTTCGTGGGTCTGGGATTAACCCCGCTGTCAGCAGAGCTCATCCGTCACCTGCCCAAGCTCCCCAAACCCTGGTGAGGTTCAGGCGAGGGGACGCTGACCCACCACTGCAGCACACACTCACCTTGCTCTGCCTCGGTGCTCTGCATACCAGGCTGTTATCCTTTCCTCCCACATCTCTGGAGTCATCTGGTACAGGTTTATTACCTGAGATACACGAGAAGACAGCGACCAGGTCACACTGTCGCTCTTGTCACTTAGCCAGCAAGCAAGCCAGAAACACCCAAGCCCCAAGCAACCCCTCCCCAGCACCACGTCCGACCTCAAGACAGGCGACTCTCAGCCCCGCACCCTGCGATCGCCCAGCGCTCGCTCGACCCTCCCAAGCACTCAGCACCCGCAAACTGTCCCCAGGCCATCGCGAGGAGATGCAGGCAGGATGAAACCATGAAAAGAAAGAAAACATTTGCTTCTGTTTGTATTAAAATATGTCAGAAAGAGATTGAGTTCTCCTCCCTCAATACATCTTTTTGGATTGTTTGCCTTGGAAAGGAAGCCCAAGGAAATCGAAGCAGGGTGCACCCCGCAGGCGGTCCCACAGAGACCTTCTCTGCAAAGGGCTCTGTTACACAGAACACCACCAGGCTTGGAAACCTACTCCTCCGCTCGGCCGAGCTCCTTACCCGCTTTGGAAGCAACTCCTCTTGCGCCAGGAAACCTCGCTTGTGGACGTTGGGATCGTAATCGCCGTACTGGAAAGAAGCACAGACATCGTGCCCGCCCCACGTTAACACCACAGGCAGGTAAAACTCTTCACCCTCACACATCCACCCCTTGGGGAGAGAGCAAATGCAGACTGCTTACACCCTTCACGTCACAACCTGTTAGAGCAGAGAACATATGCTGCTCGGTAAATTTAATAACCGTATTTTCTTTGTCATTTGACTGCTAATAGAAACGATCATCTTCCTTTTACTCATGCAGCAGAAGTGGAAGCAGAACAAAACTTCCCACCGTCAGTTGACATCCACCATCTGTCCACCACTTGGACTAGATGATCGTTGTAGGTCCCTTCCAACTGAACTATTCTATTCTACTCTAATTACCATGCCCAGAAGACACTTCCTCCGGTGCAAGGAAAGACTCACTCAATAGCTGAGAGGTCCTTGCCCTCCCATCGGTAGTGGGACAGGGAGTCAAGATACGGACAAAGACCTGTCCCCAAAGGCTGATCGATACCAGTAATTCCGGTGAGGCAGATGGCGGTTTCTCTGTCGCTGCCCACCACCCTAATGAACAAATATAAAAAAAAAAATAAAATACAGGAGTTTGACAGACTCCTCTCAGGCAGGTGTCAGCTTTTCTGCCAGAAGGTCTGTTGCTCGACTGGGAGGTGGAATCCAATTCAGATTTGTTAAGTGCATCCAGTAATTACCAGTATTTGTTTAGATTTACATCTTTTTGAGCAGCATATAAAGTGACTGAGAAATAAAACTGCTTATTAACAGATTGAAAAGCCGAGTGTCCCTGCAGTGCATGTGAAAATGAATTTACCTCCTGTACAGCTTAGGAGGGCAGGAAACCACCAGAAAACGGCACCTCAAATAACCTAGCAAGTTCAAGAGAAGAGGACGATGGATGTGAGGCACGTACACGAAATGCTGCGATTTTCATTCACCTGGCAAACAGGACTTCTGCAGTGACATTACCCAATTACACAAGACACGGCAACGTTTGCTCAAGTCACTCATTTTGCAAGGGAGACAGCCCTTCCCCCCCTGCCTTTCTGAAGGACCTCAGCTCAGAAAGTACAAAATGGTGACAATTTTTAAAGCCAGACCAAGACATACATGGTGGTCATGTAATAAGTCAGGAAGCTTTCCATATCAGCCTCCTTTTAATGACAGAACCATCGCGTCGTACACTAAAACCAGAGCTCATCATCAAAAGTCTACACATACATCCTCTCCGCAGCCCGGCGAGCAACGTTTCATAGACAACAAGCAGGGATTAAAGGCGCAAATATTGATTTGGAGCCAATGCAGATGCGAAGGAAGCATGCAACAATCAACATTGACTCAGACTGCAATTAATATAACAAAACCGCCACAGATTTCATTCAGGAGGGTGCTGAGCAGCGGCAACTGCGTCTTCCAAGGTCTACAGATGCTCGGAGCTCCTCAGAAAGCAGCGCATTGCAGGTACACGTCCCTTGAACCCACATCAAAAGGGAACAGCAATAAAAGCGTGGCACTGGCAAAGGAAACATCTCCAATAACCTTGGAGAGGCAAAAAATAAATCATTTTTAGGTGATGAAAATAATAGCAAATAGGATTAACACGATTATTTTTTGTGGTGATCTACCGTGGCGATCCAGACTAAGTATGGATTATGTGATTTTCATGCAGTGAAACATATTGCCACGTCCCAAAGGAATATTTGTACTGAGAGGGAGTCTGGATGAGAACACTAATTATTCGCAAGTCAAAAATCAACAAATAACTGAAGTGTTGCAGTATATGTGGCTCAAATGATTCGGCAAACATACTTTCAAAGACCTTGTCAATTAAATCATTACTTCAAAACTGTCATGGAATTTCAGCTCTTGTTAATTGAACTGTATGCTTAATATTCATGGTTACACATGGAAGTTGCCTTTACCTCATTCATGCACCTGGCTTACATCATCCTGGATAAATACAGGCATATTTAGCTTCAAACTATTAACACCAAGTATTGTTTGTTTTGGGGAAAAAAACCCCAAAAATAAAAGAGCCCTTTGCTAGTGCTACGAGATTTGAAGTGCTGAGAAGGCTGCAGCATGGCAGCAATTTGCATTTAAGGGGCAAGAAATGGAAGGACCTCCTAGACATTACCATTTTCTGCCGCGACGCATTTTTCAGTAGATTCCACGTCTCTCCCGGCTATTTAAAACCTGAACCGCCTCCAACATCTGAAAGCAGTGTGGGTGGTTTGAATGCAGGGCTAGAGGGGAAAACACATAGTAATTCCCCAAATGAACACAACGATATAGAAATAAATAAGCTTTTATTTTTATGACCCACACGCTCACTCTGTTATTGCAGGTAGGTGTGCAACAACAGTACAAACCAACCTGGCTGTCAATCAAATGGCTGCAAACACACCGCTATGTCAAGCTATTATGCCCCTAATCATGCAAATCAGCATATTATTAGTGAAATTACTGTGCTCAGTGGCCGCTTTCTTGTCCAGAAAGGATGTCATTATCCTATTTAACTGGAAGGAGATAACCTGCAACATCTTTCTTCCCAGCTCTGTACCGAAGAAGTGCTTTCAGCTTTCTCCTTTGCTGAAAAAAAAGCAGAAGGGGAAACCCTGCCTGCAGGGGCAGCAAGGAAAAGCGATGTCTGATGCAGACATGAAAGCACATTAGCAAAGGTCAGAAAAGGCATCCCTCTTCACCTTCTCACAATCTCTGTGCAGAATCAAGACGTGCAAGATCAGGAGAACTGCTCTGACTCCAGCTGACCTCCTCCAGACGACCGAGTGTCGAGCACGTCGAGCGTGCTACTGAGCGCAAGGTCAGCAGCCGAGCTGCGAGAAGAGAAAGGGGACGGCACAACAGTCCTGTACCAAATTACAGCCTGTTCCCGATCGCATGAGCAGAAGCTGTCACGGCCAAGAGTTAACAGCATTCAATATTTACCCAATGGTTTATTAATTTTGGCAACAGGAGAAGTCATGCCCTATGTATCCTCAGCTCAGCAGGTCAACGGAGAAAAAGCCAAGTAAGTGTTTACTCACGCACTCTAATAAGAGTGAGGAATGTTTCACACAAATAGAAACATTTCTAAAAGCAACTCGTCTTTCCCTGGCTGATGAGTCCCTCGAACAAAGTACGGTTTCATCAATATTCTGACTATGAGGAGAAAACAGCTTTTTCTAGTAAATTCAAAGAACACCGCTGCACGTCACCCAGGGCTGCATTCAGACAAACCAGGCGTGGACTAAAGGTTTATGAGGAAGATTATACGGCAACCCAGAAAAAGCCGTGGTGAAACACTTGAGGATTGGCCTCTGTTTCCAACCAGCCTGGATCAGGCCCTCTCTTGGGCAGCAGAGCCAAAGCCCCCTCCTGCACTGTCAGCCACGGCGTCTCACAGAGCAGGGAGCTACCTGCTGCTTCTAAAACTGCTCAGCAGTTGTGCTTCCTCAAGGACAGGCAGACGGGCCAGACCCAGGGCATGGCCACCGGCCTGCAGTCCTACGAGCCAAAACGCCTCCCTCAATCGCACCCAGAGAGTCAGAACCGACTACGACTACAAGGCTACAGCAATAACATAGCTGGGCTGCGATCGGACTCCAGTCACTCCTTTTCCAAAGACATTATCTTTACACACGTGAACTGGAGATTAGCTAGAAGACTCGTTAATTGAGCCACAGTACATGTTGTGCATATACAAGGATAAATGACTTCCTCTCCTGCAAGAACGTCCCCGCTTCTGAACCTCGGGCTGCTCCCTCTATCCCAGGAGCCCCTCTGCTATGGGCTGCTGCAAGCTGTCCAAGGCTGCATGCTCCAGCCTGGAAAACAGTGTTCTCTTAAATAAATCCTCAGCAAAACACACTGACTTTGCGTTCAGAGCAGAATTCAGCCAAGGAATGAGGGGAACTTAAGGACGATTGACTTCTTCCTCTGTCTAGTGAGGCCAAACACCCAAGATCAAACCCAAGATAAAGGGAGAAGTCAGGAAGAGCCCTTTAACACTGCAAAATTTACGTGGCAAGCTATAGCACTCAAAATAAAGTAGTTATCATGATGACAAGTATTCTGGGGAAGCAGCAGAGCTGTGAGTCCCATGGTTGGTTTGCCTCTGGCTACAACAGCAAGAGCAGGGAGAAGATCCAAAAAAGCATGGGCTCAGGGAATTCACCTGCTCCAGTAGTAAGCCACACTTGAGCAGGCACTGCAGCTCATAAGCTGAGCACTTGCTAAAAAGTCCTGGAAAGAGAAAGCAAAAATATGTCCAACATCTTAAGATAGCCAGGAACCAGCAGTGCGGAGAAGGCAATATTGTTAGTGTAGTCCCCTCACTTCCCAAGTTTTAACAACTTTCCCTGCCTTCCCTTCCTCGGGAAGCACGTATATCGCAGAGCACTTCGCTTTTCAAGAACAACGTTAACCCACCGCCAACGTCAGCAGGCTCCTGGAGAATCCCCCTGTGCCTACCTTGGCTTGGACGGCGTAAGAGGCCAGCAGGACAGAAGCCTCAGGAGGACAGTAGATCTTCTCATCCAAAATCTGCTTCTTCACCTGCACGTAGCAATAAAGGACACATAACACACGTTTAGCGGAGCAGTGCAAAGCATGACTGTCACAGCAGATGGCTGCAGTTTCTTTTAACTCGAGCTGTCAACCACACAGTTAACAATTTTCCTAACACTAATTACAATTCAGGCCCAGGAAGTCTCTGGTGGCTCAGAAGGGAAGGGCTCAGGTTTTCACGGGCCACCTTTTTCAGACAGGTTTGCGAGAAGAGCTAAATTTATACGTGAAAGATGACAGAACCTATATCCCATTGCTAAAGGCAAGGGTGGGGGGGGAGCCTTGTATGCCTCTTAAGGCATAAGCTATAGATTGATAGGACATCTATACACCACTAAATTAAAAAAGAAGTTTGCAGCCGAGTCTCTGAGCGCACAAAGGTTTTGCTCTGGGATATCCAGGCCTCATTATGAGGCAGTGCTCACCTGTGCTCGAGGCTAATTCCTTCCAATCCCACTGGCAGCAAGGAGAGCTGCGGGTCACCTCCGTGGCAGTGCTTTTAGCAGCAGGCAAAGCCCTGCGCGCACTCCCAGGAGAGCCAACGTGCAGTTCCCAAAAGCCACGGCTTTACGTTTCCTGGCTTCTGTGCATTAAAAAATTAAACCTGTCATGTTCGATATTTTTTGGTTTTGCACGCCTAATCTTCCTGAATAAAGATAGGAAAAAAAAGCATACTATTTCCTGGGAGACTTAAACGGATTGTCACAGAGATGCAGTAACATCAGTTTGAATTTATAACATGCTTTGAGTCCTCAAAGTTGGTTACAACATAATCACAGAAGATACTCTCCTGCATTAAGATAAAAACAGGAGAGTTTGCAAGCTTATGCGTGCTCTTGTTTCCCATACGCACTACGGGAGCCCAGGCTCCTCTCATCATCAGAAATCCTAGTAGAAAAGTCACGGTCTGCATTTATAAAATGCAGCTTTAACTGCTTTTCCTCTCCAATTTTCCTTTTCAAAGATGCCAACAGCACTTTTCCTCATCAAGGATAAAGCCCATAGCAAATCAGACATTTAAAAATAGCGCTACAGAGACACTAGTGCACGAGACAGACCTTGGAAATTAACAGCAATACTTTGCATTTAGAAATGCTTTAGCTCTGAAGAACAAAGATGAACTTTGGAAGAGTGAGGAGTACTAAGAAGCTGGTGAGCTCACTTTGATATCCATTTGAAAGGGCAGGGCACACTGAAGTCTACAGTGGTATTTCCAAGAGCATCCAAACCCAGGTTGCCTCTACTTTAGTGTCACAAACATAAGAATGAGTGGCTTTTTTAATTTTTATAACTGATTTATTTTAGAAACTTCAAATTAACAGCCACAGAAACATTGCAGTAAGTACCCAGGGGTCTGACTAGGACTACTCTACTCCCTGTAACCGTAGTTGACACAATCCTTTATAGGACATAGTTTCAGAAAATTGATCTTGTCTGAAAGAGAGTTCTTGTAATAGAAGGTCTTCATTAACAGCCATGCAGCACTGCTATAACAAGATCAGCTGAGCTAATTTCTCCAGACACAAAGTTTTGTAGCGTACTTTAAATAAAAAAGAAAAAAGCTTGAAGATGTGTTCACCACAATCTCCAAATGCTTAACATAAGGGGACGAGTTACTGGGGCAAGTGGGACCGTTAGGTTTCCCCTTCTCCTCTGCTTTTGCCATCAGTCTCTGATGGAGCTGTGCTTCTGGGGTTTTCTTCTGCTCCAGTTATTTGAAGGCTGTTTTGCAAAGAGGTGAACCTTGCTGTACAGCCTGAACACAAAACAGGTTGGCTGCATTCTGCTCTTGAGGATGAAATTCCCCTGCTTCACGTAACGATGCTATCATGTACAAAGGCAATTGCCATCCCTCAGCACAACTGATATCCACACCCCGCGCAGAGGTGGACTCCAAGGCTGCGTGTGTCATTCAAGCCCACATCTGACAGATTCATTTCCCCTAGCTACCACACACTAATATTACAAATCGCCTAATCATTCCTGACAGTCAGTTTACGAGGTCTGCAAGTCTGGGCATCTGTGACGGCTTCAGACAAACCATCTTTGACCTATTTTAAGAAGTTTTTGTTGTTGAAGACAGCTCCCTTCGGAGAGATGTGAACATAACGATGAGGATCCAACTGCTGACCAACTTTCTGACCCTGGAACCTTCTCGCACTTCTGCTCACCCTGGCTCCTTCTCCCTTGGGTTGGAAAACAGTGTACTGACACGGCTCCTACCTGCAGGAAGAACAAGTGCTGTGTGATTTCCTGAACCAGTTCCTCCTCTGCGTTCTCAGGATAAAATTTAGCCAGGAAGTGAAAGGTGACGGGCTCCTCTGTTGGAACATCATGATCCAAAACCTGTGGGATACAAGAGCCATTCTCAGTTACTCCTTCCAGCTTCTTCAGCGCTGTGTCTCTTGGAGTCAAGACACAGTTCCTTTCTGTTCAGATCAGCACACCTTTTGTCAGGCATTTTAGACATCTAGAACAGACGAACCAACCTAAGTAGTTCAGAAACCACAGTTTAAAAAAAGAAAACAAACAAACATTTCTGACACTCCAAAGGATGCAAGAAAACAAACAAGGCAGAAACAAACAGCATGTGAAATGAGACGGCAAAGGTTGATCCTGATCTGCTGTGCGCACATTGCCTCTTCCGAACCTCGCAGAGCGATGCCATATCCTGCTATGCCACCATCCGACTTTCTCATTGTTCCCCTGCACTGCCTCTTCTTGCATTTCGGTGTTGTTCCTCGCTACCTTCCTATTGTGCTGGTACTGTCCAGTTCAGATTCATGTTAGTTTAAAACCTTGGCATGACATGCAAGACACCCAGACCTCCCTCACAGTCTCAATTACTGTCTGGTTTTAGTGTAACATCCTTTGGATGCAAACAGAAGAACATTTATCACTTCTCCAACCCAGCCCTCAGCAACCTGGAGGCTCGCATATTTGGGAAGCGTTTCCTCTCTTATCTCCATCTCCTTTTCACTCCTCTGGTTTTCCTCCTCCCTAGCTCTTTGTACATCTCAACAACAAAAGAAGCCAAGTGCAACTTCACTTTTCCGCTAAAGGTTTTTGTCGTTCAGGGGCACAGAAGAGAGACTTTTAGGCTTCATTTACGTTACAGTCACCCCGAAGTCCAGCATCCCACCATGGCTGCCTCCAAAATGCCTCAAGGAGATTCAGTGTGCACGGTCTGAGGCTTCACAGCTCAGAAGGAGCTGGGGTGGGATATCTCTGCCAACTCTTCCCTGTTTGACTTACAAATGCCATGGGGATGACATTTAAATACACTTCACCCACTTCACTGATACCACACATAACACAACCTCGGCTAATCAAAGACAGAGGAAAAAAGTACATTCTCCTTTGTCATCCCACACAACCTCTCAACGGAAATTTGATTCCAACCTTCTTATCCATTTTGAGCCAAGCCACCGTATCCTTGATAGTGTACTGAAGCCCGAAGAACCAGGTTTCTCGGAGTCCTAGTGTCCTGCATACTAGATCGAACAGGTCCTTCCCTTTCCACTTCACCTGCAGGAAAACAAATAGGAAGCAGAGTTATAAAGATGGACTTCAGAATTCGATCTCCCTTCAACCAAATCCATTCTTTTTTCACTTCACAATGCCTTTGGGAGTGTGGAGAAGGCACCTGGTACAGATAAGAAAACATCCTAACGAAGCATACTTTATATCCTTCCACCTGATCTCATCTGCTGATCACCAACTCCTCCCTCACCAGGAAACTGTGATCTTTCTCTACCCCTGCAAACAACACCGTAAATAAAGCCCCCCTGTTTCTTCCTCTGGCAACCCACCGACATTCAACAGAGGACCTGAAGGGTCCACTGAGGTTCCTTTTGAGCCATGCACTGCTATGAGCACTCTGTTCCCAGCAAGAAATAAAAATCACTCTTAAGTGCCCCTTAGTGGCTTTAATGTCTCTACCTATAGCCCCAGGAAGCCCTGCACAAACTCCAGTATCGTTTCACAGACGAGGGGGCAACGCGCTCCCAAAAATCACAAGTGAAACGATCTATGTACGAAGCGCGTTCGTCCAGAGCTACCGACCCTGCACAGGGAAAAGGAAAAAAGAGCTCAGAGAAAAAAAAAAAATTATCCCTGAAGTCAGCGGTTCTCTCAGAGCACATTTTGACAGAGTCAAACTGCGTTTTCTGCTAAAAATGTTGGTAACAAAAGCAGCTCAGGAGCAGAGAAAATTGGTCC
>NW_009205209.1:36603-43938 GCF_000690835.1 Fulmarus glacialis
CTGCGTCTATGTTGTTACTGAAGTTTGCTCATAAAAACAGAAGGCGTTGGGAGGCAGAAAGGTGAAGAGGGACATACAACAGATGAATCTAATACGCCAAAGCCACTTTGGTCTTCCATCTGCACGGTGGAAACAATTGCTGGACCGAGACATATGGCCATTACTCTAAAGCCCTAGGGCAAAAGGATCTCGCCACATTCTCTTGTCACTACAACTCAATCTTGGTGCCACCTGGACAGCATCAAGTTGGGAGGCAGAAAGGTGAAGAGGGACATACAACAGATGAATCTAATACGCCAAAGCCACTTTGGTCTTCCATCTGCACGGTGGAAACAATTGCTGGACCGAGACATATGGCCATTACTCTAAAGCCCTAGGGCAAAAGGATCTCGCCACATTCTCTTGTCACTACAACTCAATCTTGGTGCCACCTGGACAGCATCAATATTAATGCTCAGGCATGGCAGGGACTGCTGGTGCGGGTGACGCGCCGCTCCCGTTGTCACCCACTGCCGCCTTGTGGGCAAAGCCGTTGAGGACAAGCTCATTGCCATTCTGCTGGCTTTGATTAAATGAGCATATCGCTATTTTCTCCCCCTCCCAGGGCACACGCATGCACGCCGACAGTCCCAGAATAGAATAAAGCCGATGCTACCCTCCAAAAAACAACACCCCAGGACGGCTCGCCACAGCCTCTCTGCAATTCATATCAAGCACCGTCAACACCTCGAGGTCAAAAACACCAGGAGGAGCAAGTTTTGCAGTGTTGTAATTATAAAACCCTAATTTCACACATTTAGCTAGCCTCCAGTCCCCATGATGAGCTTCAGCTCGGCACAGGATGGCTCAGATTGCGGAAAATCTTTTCCCAAGTATTATTTTAAGAGGGAGGTTAATTCGAGTGTTCAGACAAAACAGAGCGAGACACATTTAAACAGCTATTTTGTACCGTTTCTGTGGGCACATAAAAACAGGCTGCCATCAAAGGGCTATTTCTTAATTAGAATTAAACTGCTTTGCATAAGGCGTTATGGGCTTTTTTTTCTTTCTGCAAAGACCACATTTCAGCCTATTGCTTTAGAGGAGCGATGGGTGCCTGCACGCATGCAGCCCCACACCAAACCTTTCCCAGGACAGGCTCCTGCGTGCTGCTGACGGGAGCGTCTCCTCCCCAGCCATCGCTCCACATCCCATGGGATCGGTGTCCTGAACAACACCGGAGCAACCCCACCAAGTCCCCCCCTGGGCTGGGATTTCCAGCGGCTGCGGCTCCCCACCGAGCCACCCCTGCAGAGTTTCACGCAGGCACCCAAACCTTATTCACCACACGGCACCAGCCGGCACGACCCGAAGATCTCCTCCCTAAAAGCAAGCTGGCAGTTAGTTTCCAAGACCAGCAGCGTGCATTAAAGCAAGAACTTTGTGTGTTTGTGTTTCCCCCCCCCGCAATTTTAATCTGGCAACGGGAATATTTTAAGCGATTGCTTCTGCTGCTAGATTTTACACTGGCACTCTGTCATTGCACGCGTCCGTTATGGCAGATATATATATTTTACATTCCTGCCTGCACGGTGCTAAAGTCTCCAACCATAACATTGCACAGACATCCTCCCTGACTGTGTTGAATTACCTTCATTAAATATATAAATGGAACAGCAGCCACATTTATTTCAACATACATGATTTCATTCCACACCTCAGTACTTAAAATAACGATCTGCATTCAAGTGGCATCTTTTGACAGCTGAACTCCAACTGTTTTACAGACGTTCAGGACCTCAGCCCTCCTTACCCTTACTTGATAGGCCTCGTATCATTAACTGCCACATTTCCGAGCCATAAAACACAAAAAAAGACCCCCCCAGGCACGGGGAGATGGAGAGAGCTGCTCTCCAAGGCTGGGCAGAGAGCTGGGGGAGAGCCAGGATGGGCTGGCAGCTCCCCATCCCGTCCTCTGCCCATAACGCCATTCCTCTGCTCTGCACTGAAGTGACACCTGAAGCACAAAGTCGATTTTGCAAGCCATTACGAGCTCCTGAAAACAAAACAAAGAGGTTTAGAGGAGAAAAATCCCCTCTCAGCCATAAGCCAGAGCAGCTGGCACGATGCTATAAAAAAGCTCAATCTCCCAATAAAAAGTTACATCACGACAACCATAACCCGAACCGCAGGACAGAACCTGCGTCGCTTCAGCATCCTCGGTCAGCTGCAGGCGTCGCCTCTTGCATTTGCAGCTTTGCTTTCTCCCCTTAGCATGATGGCAACGTGGTTGTTAGAGATATTCAGCGAGTCGTTGAAGGAATACGTGGATGAACTGCTTCATAAGCAGGGTAAGCGCTGCAAGGCTGTTATTCTGCAGAGCTGGAATTTATGTTCTTTACTAAGTACAGAGTGCTTACAATTTATCAGCAGAGCGTTTTAAGTAAACAGCACTAAACACTTAAAACTCAGCAGCCAGCGGCTAGAATAGAGTACTTCCAGTACGGGTTATTGGCATCATCTTTTTCTCCAGCGGAGACATCGCATTTGGCATCTATTAACAGGGTTTGCATTATTTATTAACCTGCACCAAGAGTCATTTCCAACTAGCAGGCAAGCGGACAATTTATTTCAGTGCACAACCTTTCTGTCAAGTTTCACAACCGCTCCTTAGCTAACGCATCAATAACCCAGCCGCAAAAACGAGCAGAGGGGTTATGAGATCCCCTCCTCATGGGGTGACAAGGGGGGAGGCCAAGCACTACAAAAAATGGGCACAAGAGGGTGCAACCACCCTGCGCGGAGAGGGTTGAGCAGGGGGTCTACAGAGGAAAGCGATTCCCAAAACTCACTGGCATAGGCTGATGCTTTTCTTCCAACGATGTCAAACTGAATTTACACCAGCTACGTGGAAAAGGGGAAAAAAAAAAAAAAAAAGGACATTTTAAACTGTTTAAGATTAAGGTTCTTCACGTGAGAAGCTCTCCTCGGGCAACAGGGAGGTGCCCAAACACCAGGGGACAGAACCCAGCTCTGTCGGGGGACAGTGGACGGAGATCTCGCCTCCTTGTCATCACAAACGAAACACGGGAGCTTCAGCCGTCCCTGGGGTCAGGCTGGGGAATAAGGGCACAAACAAGGGACTGGAGGACATGAAGGCAGCGCTCACCAGCTCAGCCTGGGCATGCTGCCTCCCAGAGCAAACCCATCGCAACGGTCCCTCCGTACCCCACACAATGCAACCGCTTTGCGGGAAGCACGGTATTGGGTTAAAGTATGACCTTGAAGAAATTACTAACACCTATAAAATATTTCACTACACCAATTCATCCTTAAATAACGCAGAAAATGGCTTTTCACCTTAGCAGATCATTTTATTACCTGTTAGTTCTGCGCCAGAGATGAGGAGATTGCAGAGAGCCCCTTTTGTGACAACATGACGGTCTAAACGACCATGCAGAAAAGGGGACTGAGCCCCAGAAGCAATGCTCAGCTTCCACCACGTGGTGTTATTTCCATTTAGAAGCAAGCTTTAATAAGAGGATGTGACACCTCTGCACTGAAACAGGGAGGGAGATGGCAGAAAGGCAAGGGCTGAGCAGAGCATCCCTCCAGTAACCACCTGGGAAACAATAACTGGGTAGGCTGTATCTGTTCTTCATCCCACCAGGAGATGCCCAAACAAACCACCCACAACAGTTTACAACTGAAATTGAGTTAACTTTGAGACTGCAGACCACATTTAATTCTCCTTCTGGACTTGAATGATAACAGGAGTGCCACAGACAACCATTTATTTGGATTTAAAGCCCATTTGAAGTGAACGGGGAATCAAATATGCAATATTCTTCCATTTTTTTTTAAATAAAGTGATGTCAAATACTTTCAATTGCCACTTACTGAACCACAAGACAGGGCTGTAAAAGTTATTTTTATTTACTAATGCTACACGACAACTCGATAATGAGCTTTTAATTAAAATCTATTTCTGTTAACCACCAAGGAGGCCAAAAACTTGCCCAGGCATAACAACGCAGATGGTGCAGCCAAGCACATTTCGTGTTGTCTGGCCAAGACAGAGACAGAGTGGGGTACACGGGAGAACAAGCTGCTGTGGCTCTGGCCATCCAGCACCGAAGTGAGTGAGAGAGGCGGAGGGGACGACAACCGATGTTGTCCCAAAGCCTCACCTCACCCATAAGGTGGGGTTGTGCAATTTAAGAGTTAAAGGGTCAAACAGCAGCTCGACGCAGGGGAAGAAGCTCCAAGAATCCGAGAGAAGGATCTTTTTCCTGCAGGAACCTCTGGCCTTCCCATGCCAAGGACGCATAGAGATACAACATTAGACGGAGCCATCTCCGTGCTGCTGTCGCACGGTCTGCAGTACAGCACGCTCCTCCCTGCCCCAGCAAGGGCAGGATCCCGGAGCCAAGCCTTACCTCCGCGCAGGAGCCGACCGCTGACGGACACGGGGTATTTCAGCCTGACATTTTGCACGCTGATGCACTCTGAAAACGAACAGCTTTAAGCTAGACTTTAAGAAGCCAGTGTTGTCAGCCTTAGGAGAGAGGGTTAGCCTTGCCCGGCAACAGCAAGTTTACCTCTGAATGAAGCAAGGCTAAACCACGTACGCTGACAAATGCCTCAAGGGCTGTTTGATTTTCTAACAAAGTGCTGCCTCCCGGCTTCAAGTAGATTGTTTCCAGGGCTGCTTCCCTGTTCAAGCACTTTTAATTTTAAAAACCACCTACTTGAAAGCCACTGCCTGTACAAAGGAAAAAAAAAAAAAAAGAGATATTAAATGGTATCAAAACTAGAGTACATACACCAAAAGAGAAAGATGCGTTTCTGTCCCAAATGCCTTCCCTCCTTCCCCTTTGCACCAACACACCTCCTCTGGATTAACCACAGAGACCGAGGATTGACAGCGGTTTTGAACCATCTTTGGAGGGAACTGGATAACATGGAGTTTCATAACCGGCTTAGAAGAGGCTGCAATGGGACACAGGGGATCCAGAGAGCGTTTCAGATGCAGGGTGCAGGCAGAGGAGCCAAGGAGGATCTGTGTTCATAATAAGTCTTACATGACTTGTGCACAGCTTAAGGGAATGCAGAACTGAACCGCACCAAGCAAGACATCGCTGAAAAATTAATTCCCAAATGACACTGTTGTGAATCAGCAGAGTTTCTAATTTTTTTTGGCATAAAACCCTCCAAGACATGAAGTGAGAAAACAGCCTTTACCTGCCGCATCTCGTATTTAAAGAGAGATCAGCAGCAACCAAACAGCACAAACTCCTGAGCTCTGCAGGATCGGGGCAGATGGGCGCGCTAAGGAAGCAGAACATTGACTTGACAGCTGGTATCCCAACAATTTACTGATGATCATTTTGTAGCTGAGGGGGATTATTTCTCTCAGCTTTTTAAAATAGC
The DNA here is from genome assembly GCF_000690835.1 of Fulmarus glacialis. Lineage (NCBI taxonomy): Eukaryota > Metazoa > Chordata > Aves > Procellariiformes > Procellariidae > Fulmarus > Fulmarus glacialis. The sequence goes on from NW_009205209.1 coordinate 42,016, forward strand.
TGTTACTGCCCAGAGATTCGTCTTTTCCAGTTAACTTTCTGCCTGCTTGAAGAAGCTTAGCAGCATCGAGAGAGGTCACTGCCCCTACTAGCATCACTGAGCTGCTGCTAAATATTTAACTGGGAATGGAAGGATCTTTCCAAACCCCCTTCCAAGTATTCAGCAACAGAGAAGGAAGCTGGGGGCACTCCGCTCCCTCGTTTCCTTCTCTTGCCTTTTTATTTTGGTACAGTGACTGGCCAGAGCTCAAAAACTCAACCCCAATTTACTGCGCCAGCTCTTATTCAAAAAACTTATTTGGGAGCAGATTTTCACCGCCAAATCTTCGCTTGCTCCAGTTCCAGAGGATGAGCTTTTCCAGCTCAGCTACATAACTCCCTACGTCTGTTAACAAAGAGCCGCACGCTGCTGAAATTGGGTCTCGTCTACTTACAAGCGAACAGAAAAGCTTTACAACCAACCTCATCCAACTGGCCCTGCACCGAGTGGGGCATTGGGCTAAACAGATCCCTTCCAACCAAGATTATTCTCTGGACAGAGAGAAGCAGCTTAAGCATTGAAGCAGTAACAGGATGCACATTTAGACCAGCAAATACATCAGTCCAAACTTGCCTCTTCTTGCTGAACATTTAAGCTGTTTCTCTAGGTTGGTTGTAAAGCTTTTCCATTCATTTTTTACTTAAGACCCACAGAAGCTGCTGCTGTCGAAGGATTAAGGTCGGGAAGCAGCTGGGCGGTGAGCTGCACCTTGGTGGAGTAACCATCCCTACAGGAGTTTCAGGCTCAAGATCACAGGCACGATGGAAAGGGCTAAAGAAAAAAACACACCCTTCAGAAAAGGTGCTGTGGTTCCGGAGACGGAGAGCCGCTAGCCCGACTGACCACTGCAAGAGGAAGAAATGGGCAAAGCCACGCACAAGACCAAAAGAAAGATGGATAGGTTCTCCCATCAGCCAGGAACTTGGTTCTTGGAAGAAAAAAGCTGCACATCGGAGTGCGTGAGAGCAACCTGAGAGCAGCCGTGCTACACCACCGCCATCCTGCCGGCGGGACAGGATGAACAATGGACTCAAAAATACTGCAGCGTCTTAAGATGTTATGCCAGAGATAACAGATAACCGACTACCTCACCTAGAGAGGCACCACCAAAATCACATTATCTTCGCCATGTTGACTAATTTAATTTGGGTTGCGGCCACCATCAGCAACGGCAGCAAGTTGCACCATCAGGGTAGCAACAACAGAGGAAACCATCGGCCACGGCAGGCTCCTGGCACTGCGCTCCGAACTGACATCAGGCTATTAGTGCAAGTACCGCGCCCTGGCGAGCTCTGCTTTACACGACTGCCGCTTAAAATAGCTTCCCGAGTCGTTACTCAAGCAGCGTACTGCCTATCTGATACTGAACATCAACCACAAATGTCTTTCAACAAGGTTTCTCTTGCGCTGCTCTCCAAGTGCAGAAAGCTGAGGGACCGCATGGGCTGTCTGAGGGTGTTCTCGGGAAGGGGAGGCAGCCAGGCATTGGTTTAACACAGCGATTTTAAGAGCTATGCAAATGTCTATCCTTCTTCAAGATGCTATCAATTAATTAGGTACCAGGCTCAAACAGCCATGATGGAAGTAACAAAGAGACAGACGCTCACTTTGTGCCTTCAAGATTTCCCCAAACAAATTATAAGTGTTCGAAGTGAAACCCCAACTGTGATTATTAAGCTTCACCGCCGTGTTAGAAAGATGAAGATTTCATGTCTATGAATTATTTTAGATTTAGGCTCAATTTAGAGACATCATTTGCAGAGTAAACAGATGCAAAGCAGGTTTAATCTCTTAAAATACACAGCTGGGAATTTCTACGGAGCAGACTTAAAAATGAACACAGAAAACCAAGGTCCCCCCCCAGCTACGGCGGTGTTGGTGGGA
>NW_009205209.1:43969-46952 GCF_000690835.1 Fulmarus glacialis
CAGTTTGCCCCGAGCGCCCTTCAGTCCAGCCCCGAGAGCCAGCCACCAAGCCAGAGCAGGTTACGGATTCAGATCTCTCTGCTGCTCCGCACGCTCTCCTCGAGGGCCGGGGCAGACCTCGCTAGCCCCAGCCGCCCACCGTGCTGCCCGGCCGGTCACCGCCAGGCCTTACACCCCACGGCCTCCGCCATTTCCAGCCTCGAGGTCTCGGGCCTCCGCTGTCACCGCGTCGGGTGAGGACGTCACCTCTGTCCTGCACGGTGGGGCTGGGAAGTCTAATTCACGACAACACAGAGCACACCTCGAGAGCTCTGGAATAAAGTTTAAAGAAAAAAACATCAGTTATAGCAATCCCACACAGAAAAGCTGCTCAGCAAAGCACTGATCGCTCAGACGTGTTTACCAGCAACGCGATCAATACCCATCCACGAAGCCACCATTAAGTTATGCTAAAGGCCAGCACACGTAGCGTCAGCCTCCCCAGAACGGGGCCACACACACCCCGGACCACTCACCGCCTGGGCACCCAGCTTCTGGAGAAGGAAAAGGGGGGAGAAAGCAACATGGCAACGCTCGGAGCAAGGCTGGGAGCGCAGAGGTAGGCACGGAGGCGAGCGGTGGTGATTTGCAGTGGGCTGGAGGGAGGACAGGAGCTTCTGGAAGTGGATGGGACCGAGGGCGTGACAAGATGGCACGGCTGGATGACAGAAATCAGCCTGCTCTGCCCGCACCGCAGCCTCTCCTCCCCGGGGACCTGCAGAAGATGCGGGAGGGAGTAGGAATTTCCCACTGCCCCATCCTGCTCCAAACACCCGCCTCACCGCTCCCGAGGCTCAAGCAAACCGCACTCCCCGGGTCGGCTGCCGAGCAGGCAGGGCTCCCTGGCAAGGCCCTTTGGACGGGCAACCTGGGGTGAAGCTGCGGTATCAGCGTGGATTAGGCAGCAAAACATTCCTGCACGCCTTCCTCCGCCTGCTCGGCTGCTATTTATCAAGGGGTTTGAAGCCCGAGACAGGGAGCAGGCTCCAGCAACACCAGGTATGCAACAAAACCCAACCAGAGGTACAACCCCGGGACTACTGGCCTCGCAGCAGAATTGCTGAACCCCCAGCTCGTTCCCTTGGTGGGCCCAGGAGGTGCCTTGTGGCCAGAGAGCAGCAGCAGCAGAAAGGGAGGGGACGAGCACAGGCAGGAGAAGCCAAGAGGCAGCAGCGGTTCCCCCTGCCCAGCTCGGCAAGGAGAGGAGTGTCCCCAGGAGCAGGCTACCGAGGCCTCCAACAAGCCACCAGCTCTCCGTCCCTGTCAGTGCGAGGTAGCATTCACGGGCCGCGAAAACACATCTCAAGAGCTCCCAAAACAGCAGGAGAGCGAGACTCCCGCTGCACCTCCTTCCACTAACCCTCTAAAGAGCGTTTGTGCAGCAGAGGTTTCACCCTCCGCAGCCTCCTGCTCAGGTCAGCAGTCCTCCTTCCCGCCTGAAGAAGCCCACCGCATCGATGCACACACAGATACTTGGGCAGCAAGTATCGGGGGATCCTGCCGGGGTCCGGGTCCGTCCCAGTATCCCTGAGCTGGTCCCAGTTCCCAAAGCCCCTGGGCTGAGGGGCGACACGGGAGAGGAGTGAGCAGCACTATGTTTGCCCAGAAAACCTTCGGACAGGGGCTGGATCCCTTCAGGGAGGAGCATGGTCCTCCCCAGATCATCCATCCTCCCACCCCTTTGACCTTCAGGCGGGGTAGCCGAGCCCACGGCGGGCGCAAGCTCTGCTCCTGGCTCCAGGTCGCATCGTGGGCTGCCGCGGCGAGGACCAAGCCAAGCCCTTCCCTGGGCCACCTTCCCGTCCCCTCCCTCACATCAGCCCCAGCGACTTGAGGCCGCAGGGTGTGTCTGATCCGCCTGCAACATCAGGCGTTGGGCTTGGTGCATTTCTGCAGAGTCAGCAAGGAGCTTTCCCCAGAGCCGTACAACTACGAGACAAAGATGGGGAGAGACCCAGCCAGGGAGCTGGACTGCTCGTATAAAGCTTGAACAAAAATCACACCTCAAGCTGGGCTGCGCTGTGCTTGAATAAAACACACCTCACCTGCACTAAGCACGGTGTGAAACAGCCCCATCAGCCACCTGCACCCAACTACCTCCCTCCCCTCCCCTTGAGCGCTCTGCGCTGAAGGACGACGCCTGAATTCCCCTGTGCCAGGACGGCGCCTGAATTCCCCCGTGCATCCCTTGCACACCAGCTCTGACAAGACACAGGAGACCCGAGCAGGACCATACACGCAGCTCATGAGCTCCTTCCTGCGCTTCCAGGAGGGCTGGAGAAGTCTATCTGCAGCGACAAGCTTTTTTGGCAGGAACCTCCCCAAAAAGTCATCTGAAGATGTACAAGTTGCATGTTGAAATCCCACCCGAGAGCGCTGCTTTACCGCTGCACAAATCCCCTAATCGCAACATGAAACGACAAGCGGCCGCACCATTAAAAAAAAAAATTATTTACTTTTCATCATACGTTATTACTGGCAGCCTCGGAAAAACATGCAAGAACGGAGCCAGGACACTTAAACTCTCCTGGCAGCGTAACAGTGGGAAGCTCGCACGACTACTGTCTAAAATAAATCCTTAATCCCTGGGAAAGGCAGAAAGTTCTTCAGAGCTGACAACAGATTTCAAGAGCAAGAAAATTTATGATGACAAACACCTCTCCGTTTATGGGCACTGGAATTCCACCGAGATTGGGATCAGACTCATGAAACATAAGCTATTAAATAAAAAAGTTAAACTGGGTAGAGATGGCTTCCGAATTTGCGTGTCCAACCCCTCTAGATGGGCTGAAAGCGCAGCAACAGCAAAGCAGACCCGCGGGCCTGACGGCAGCCGCCGGGGAGAAGGTTTAAGAACTATAAGGGCCCAAAAAAGGGAAAGTATCCCAGAAAAACCAGAGAGACGGGAGCGGGCGCCAGGACGCAGCCCCCGGACACCCCGCAC